>NC_138315.1:40160000-40230000 GCF_965601325.2 Salmo salar
AGGAATATTTTGGCACTTCCTATTGCTTCCACTAGATGTCACCAGCCTTTACAAAGTGTTTTGAGTCTTCTGGAGGGAGATCTGACCGAACAAGAGCCATGGAACGATGATGTCCCATTAGACACCTGGCGCGCGAGTTCATGTTGGGTACCCTCGTTCCAATACGTTATAAAAGAGTATGCATTCGTCCACCTTGAATATTATTCATGTTCTGGTTAAAAAAGGCCCTAATGATTTATGCTATACAACGTTTGACATGTTTGAACGAACGTAAATATATTTTTTCCCCTCGTTCATGACGAGAAGTCCGGCTGGCTTAGATCATGTGCTAACAAGACGGAGATTTTTGGACATAAATGATGAGCTTTTTTGAACAAAACTACATTCGTTATGGACCTGTGATACCTGGAAGTGACATCTGATGAAGAGAATCAAAGGTAATGGATTATTTACTTAGTATTTTCGATTTTAGATCTCCCCAACATGACGTCTAGTCTGTATCGCAACGCGTATTTTTCTGGGCGCAGTGCTCAGATTATTGCAAAGTGTGATTTCCCAGTAAGGTTATTTTTAAATCTGGCAAGTTGATTGCGTTCAAGAGATGTAAATCTATAATTCTTTAAATGACAATATAATATTTTACCAATGTTTTCTAATTTTAATTATTTAATTTGTGACGCTGACTTGACTGCCGGTTATTGGAGGGAAACGTTAAACAGCGTTTGACATGCTTCTAAGTACAGTAATGGAACATTTTTAATTTTTTTGTCTCGAATTGCGCTCGCGCGTTGCCCTTTGGATAGTGACCTGAACGCACGAACAAAACGGAGGTATTTGGACATAACTATGGATTATTTGGAACAAAAACAACATTTCTTGTGGAAGTAGCAGTCCTGGGAGTGCATTCTGACGAAGATCAGCAAAGGTAATACCATTTTTCTAATACTAATTCTGAGTTTAGTGAGCACCGAACTTGGCGGGTGTCTGAATAGCTCACCGTGATGGCTGAGCTATGTACTCAGAATATTGCAAAATGTGCTTTCGCTGAAAAGCTATTTTAAAATCTGACATAGCGATTGCATAAAGGAGTTCTGTATCTATAATTGTTAAAATAATTGTTATGTATTTTGTCAGCGTTTATGATGAGTAATTTAGTAAATTCACCGGAAGTTTTCGGTGGGAATACAATTTCTGAACATCACACCAATGTAAAAAGCTGTTTTTTGATGTAAATATGAACTTGATTGAACAAAACATGCATGTATTGTATAACATAATGTCCTAGGAGTGTCATCTGATGAAGACCATCAAAGGTTAGTGCTTCATTTAGCTGTGTTTTGGGTTTTTGTGACATATATGCTTGCATGGAAAATGGCTGTGTGATTATTTTTGGCTGTGTACTCTCCTAACATAATCTAATGTTTTGCTTTCGCTGTAAAGCCTTTTTCAAATCGGACAACGTGGTTAGATTAACGAGAGTCTTATCTTTAAAATGGTGTAAAATAGTTGTATGTTTGAAAAATTTAAATTATTGCATTTTTGAGGTTTTTGTATTTTTCGCCACGCTCTTCCATTGGATATTGGCGAGGCGTTCCGCTAGCGGAACCCCTAGATGTAAGATTAACAAACAGATCACGGACCATTTCGAATCCCACCGTACCTTCTCCGCTATGCAATCTGGTTTCTGAGCTGGTCATGGGTACACCTCAGCCACGCTCAAGGTCCTAAACGATATCATAACCGCCATCGATAAAAGACAATACTGTGCAGCCGTCTTCATCGACCTGGCCAAGGCTTTCGACTCTGTCAATCACAGCATTCTTATCGGCAGACTCAATAGCCTTGGTTTCTCAAATGGCTGCCTCGCCTGGTTCACAAACTAACTACTTCTCAGATAGAGTCAGTGTGTCAAATCAGAGGGCCTGTTGTCCGGACCTCTGGCACTCTCTATGGGGGTGCCACAGGGTTAAATTCTCGGGCCGACTCTTTTCTCTGTATATATGAATGATGTTGCTTTTGCTGCGGGTGATTCTTTGATCCACCTCTATACAGACAACACCATTCTGTATACATCTGGCCCTTCTTTGGACACTGTGTTAACAAACCTCCAAATGAGCTTCAAAGCCATACAACTCTCCTTCCGTGGCCTCCAACTGCTCGTAAAACTAAATGCATGCTTTTCAACCGATTGCTGCCCGCACCCGTCTGCCCGCCTAGCATCACTACTCTGGACGGTTCTGACTTAGAATATGTGGACAACAACAAATACCTAGGTGTCTGGTTAGACTGTAAACTCTCCTTCCAGACTCACATTAAGCATCTCCAATCCAAAATTCAATCTAGAATCGGCTTCCTATTTCGCAAAAAAGCCTCCTTCACTCATGCTGCCAAACATACCCTCATAAAACCGACTATCCTATCGATCCTTGACTTCGGCGATGTCATTTACAAAATAGCCTCCAACACTCTACTCAGCAAATTGGATGCAGTCTATCACAGTGCCATCCGTTTTGTCACCAAAGCCCCGTATACTACCCACGACTGTGACCTGTATGCTCTCGTTGGCTGGCCCTCGCTACATATTCGTCGCCAAACCCACTGGCTCCAGGTCATCTATAAGTCTTTGCTAGGTAAAGCCCCGCCTTATCTCAGCTCACTGGTCACTATAGCAACACCCACCCGTAGCACATGCTCCAGCAGTTATATCTCACTGGTCATCCCCAAAGCCAACACCTCCTTTGGCCGCCTTTCCTTCCAGTTCTCTGCCAATGACTGGAACGAATTGCAAAAATCGCTGAAGTTGGAGACTCATATCTCCCTCACTAACTTTAAGCATCAGCTATCTGAGCAGCTCACCTATTGCTGCAACTGTACACAGCCCATCTGTAAATATCCCACCCAACTACCTCATCCCCATATTGTTATATTTCTTTTGTTGCTCTTTTGCACCCCAGTATCTCTACTTGCACATTCATCTTCTGCACATCTATCACTCCAGTGTTTAATTGCCAAATTGTAATTATTTTGCCACTATGGCCTATTTATTGCCTTACCTCCCTAATCTTACTACATTTGCACTCACTGTACATCGATTTTTTTATTGTGTTACTGACTGTACGTTTCTTTACTCCATGTGTAACTCTGTGTTGTTGTCGCACTGCTTTGCTTTATCTTGGCCAGGTCGCAGTTGTAAATGAGAACTTGTTCTCAACTGGCCTACCTGGTTAAATAAAGGTGAAATAAATAAATAAATAACATCCCTCTCTCTCACTTAGACCCAGGCAGTTTATCCTCCTCTCCTTCCCCTCATCCCTATCTCTCACTCTCTCATCCATTCCTGTCTCCATCCATCCATCCCTCCCCTCCCTCCGTCTCCCTCCATCTCCATCATCCCTCCCACCCAACCTTACTCACCCTACGAAAAACAGACCAAGGAAGAAGAAGGACCTGCAGGAAGTCACAGCACCACGAAAGGTCCACTTAAGCCTCTGCTTCCTCCCTCCCTCCCTCCATCTCCATCCATCACTCCTCCATCACTCCTCCACAGTATTGGTCTGTCTCTAATTGGCATACAGTTCTCACAGGTTTGTCATTCCTCCCGTTTTCTCCTCTCTCCCTCTACCACCCCCTCTCTCCCCCTACCACCCCCTCTCTCCCTCTACCACCCCCTCTCTCCCCCTACCACCCCGTCTCTCCCTCTACCACCCCCTCTCTCCCCCTACCACCCCCTCTCTCCCCCTACCACCCCCTCTCTCCCTCTACCACACCCTCTCTCCCCCTACCACCCCCCCTCTCCCTCTACCACCCCCTCTCTCCCCCTACCACCCCCTCTCTCCCTCTACCACCCCCTCTCTCCCTCTACCACCCCCTCTCTCCCCCTACCACCCCCTCTCTCCCTCTACCACCCCCTCTCCCCCTACCACCCCCTCTCTCCCTCTACCACCCCCTCTCCCCCTACCACCCCCTCTCTCCCCCTACCACCCCCTCTCTCCCTCTACAACCCCCTCTCTCCCTCTACCACCCCCTCTCTCCCCCTACCACCCCCTCTCTCCCTCTACCACCCTCTCTCACTGTAATTGTGCTGAACAGAAGAAATAGCTGTTAGAAGGGTATTGTATACATTGGACTGGGTGTGTGTGCACTAAAAGGTGGTGGTGGTGGGGGGGGAGTGCCTCAATTATCCCACACTGGGGTTCACATGGATAACATGCACTCAACCACATACAAACACAGAAAACAGAACCCGGTAAGTACAGCCTACACTGTTGGTAGACCCATTTACAATATGAACAGAGCAGAAATGTTGTACTCAGGCAGTTAGGGTGTGTGTGTGTGTGTGTGTGTGTGTGTGTGTGTGTGTGTGTGTGTGTGTGTGTGTGTGTGTGTGTGTGTGTGTGTTGGAGGCCTTCATTGAGAGAGAAGTGGCATAGAGCAACTCTGTGATAAGTGATCAGTAAACACGTCAGGGGAGACAGGTAGCCTAGAGGTTAAGAGCATTGGGCAAGTAACCGAAAGGTCACTGGTTCAAATCCCTGACCCGGCAAGTCGAAAAATCTGTTGTTCTATCCTTGAACATGGCAGTTAAAACCCAACAACTGGTGCCGTGGATGTCGATTATGGCAGCCCTCCGCACCTCTCTGATTCAGAGGGGTTGGGTTAAATGAGGAAGACACATTTCAGTTGAATGCATTTAGTTGTACAACTGACTAGGTATCCCCTTTGTTTGTAGCTCACAGCATTCTGTCACACACAGTTAGCTTGGATACTCAGTCCCCATAGGTAGTCCTCTAACCATATCTCCACTGCTTGGAGTCAAATCTGCTGCTTATGGCTGTTTGATTTGGATTAACATGGTTCATTAACCCAATGTACCAACACTGTCAGACTCATTACACCCACTGCTCCGTCCAACGTCCTCCTTCTATCCCCATCCGTGGACAAGACCTCTCTCTCTCTCTCTCTCTCTCCCTCCTTCTATCCCCATCCGTGGACTCTCTCGCTCTCTCCGGCTGGGTTGGAGTAATTCTAGAGATCATTTTAGGATAATCTCCCATCCAACGTCTCGGAGTGCTGCCACCCTGTTTTCCCACTGCCTGATTACCAGCCTCGCTGTGCCAGCCACTTCTGCAGACCGTTGTCACACACACATGCTTCCACGCACAAACACACACACTGGGTTTAACTGTGCCACACACACAAACATTGGGTTTAACTGTGTTACACACAGAATTTCAAGCCTGCCAACCATTCCTACTTACTGCTACTGCCAACACTCACTCAACTGCATACAAATAAATAAACACACACACACATTTTGCTGGGAGGAGTCACTACTGGGATGTTTGTTTGCCACCTAGTGGTAGAATTTACAACATGCATTTACAACTCATTCTACACTCCTAGAAGGATTTCATTTATTGACCAACACTGCCATCTGGTGCCAAGATATCAGCGTTACTACATGAGTGGCTTCAGATAGCACTCCAGCTTCAGCCTACCCTCCTCCAGTCCTAATCATAGCCATTAGTTCACATTTCCTCTAACTCCAACATGCACATGGAGTGTCTTATGGCTGTTTAAAGACGTACTCAGAAGACTCACATCTCACTCACACATAGAACTCTTAGAGATGCTTTCTTCTGGACCACGATACAATGTTCACTCCCTCTTCTCTCCTCCTCTCCTCTCCCCTCTCTTCCTTCCTTTTCTCTCTTCTCCTCTCCTCTTTCCTCTTGTCTCTCCTCATCTTCTCTCTTCTCTACTTCTCTCCTCTCCTCCTCTTCTCTAGTAATGAAAGGTAGTCACTGGGGTCTCTCTTTCTTTCAGCTGCATAACACGTTCAACAACACTTTCTTCTGTCCATCCATTGAGAATAGGTCAAATGAATATTCTCTCTAACTCCCCTGAGTTTAAAATATGCACATCCAACAAACTGAAAGCACAATCACAGGCAGGGAACACTAAATTCCCCATGGGAAGAGAAAAGACATACCGTACCTGCAGACTGAATGCTCCGCTCCCTTTGCTCCGCTCCCATTTCAATCAAAATATATTTTTCAGATTTAATTCCACCTGATATTCTCAGTGAGGGAAGTATCCCATCAGAAGTATCCCGTCATTCAGAAGTATCCCGTCATTCAGAAGTATCCCATCAGAAGAGTCCCATCGGTCAGGGCTGAAGCTTTTTGAATTGAGCGATTCTCTTAACTTTCCAAAGCAGAGAGAAACAGCTCTATCAGCTCTATATCTCTATCTTCAGCCCTGTGTCTGTTCTGACAGAATACACTCAGCCACAGAGCTCACTCAAACCTAAAGTTTAGCTGGGGAGAGAAATGGAAAAGAGAGAGGAGAGAGAAAATAATACTGCCAGCAGCTTCCGAATCTGTAAGTCTGTCCTTCTGTTATGCCCTGACTCCTTTAACAAAGTCACACACTGTCTTCCCCACTCCCTGTCTGCTCTACACTACATATCATCCAATCATATTTTAGTTCTCTCAACTCCTGACTGAGATACTGTCTGCTGTTGTCCAGAGCCACTCACTCGCTATACCTCTGCTGTCCCCGTCTTTCATATCCCTCCTCCTATCATCTCTTCTCTCCCATCTCTCTTCTTCTCTCCCCATTCTCATATACGCTCCACCGGTGTTCTACTGCCTTCTCTGCCTCTCTCTGTCTCCAGCAGACTGCATATGTTATTATCAATGGCCTCCCTGCCTATTGTTTCTGAATTACCAGCACTGCCGACCAAACAAAGACTAGTTTCATAAGAAACCTCCATTTCATTTCAGCTCCAATTAGATAGGAGGCTAAAGAATAGAGGTGGACCGGCCGCGGCCTCTAAGGATGGCAGGCCCCATTCAGAGCCATTCAATGGAGCCTTATTGCTTTCCCTGACAAAGGGAGCACGTGGATGGGCTTTCAGACTAGAACACACAGAACAGAAGTGACTAAGAAGAGAAGACAGTGTCCGGTACAATAACACATCTTTAAAGGGAAATACAGTGTGTTATCTTATCCTTCCATCCATCAATTCATCCTTCACTTCTTCTCTCTCTTTCATTCTTTCTGGTGTGTGTATATTGTAAGGACTAAAAATAAATGACAGACCGTCGAAAGAGAGGAAGAGAAAGGAGAAGAGGAAGAGAAAGGACAGCTCAGGTCTTCACAATACCTGTAATCTCTAAATAATCAATGGCCGTTTAATAGACACAGAGGAGAGTGTGTGTGTGTGTGTGTGTGTGTTGCGTGTGTGTTGTGTGTGCGCGTCCACAGCTGATTGATTTACGGATTTGAAAAGAGAGAAAAAGGAAGAAGGAGAGAGCGAGATGCTTTTACAGAACTCCACAATAGTGCAGAGCACATTGTGAAGCTGCCACTGGCTGGTACTTTCTCTCTGAGTAAAAAGAGGGAGATTGATAAAAGAGAAAGAGAGAGTATTCCAGATCAAATTAAAACAGCGTGACTAAGAATGACCCTTTTCAGTCTCTTCTACTGTTAATAAAACAGAAACAAAGAAAACATGTAAGTCCTGGCTAGAATCAATCTGTGTTAGATCTGGGTGTTTCTTTGTATTTATGCAGGAATATTGAACAGAAGACCAAGGATGACTTCAGCCAATCAGGGAACAAGGTGATGGAGGTACGACGATAAAATGACATCAAAGCCTTTGAGGCGACACCAGCAGAATTACAGCCTTTCCCTTAGAAACCTAAACAGGAGAGTCCAACCACACAAAGGGCTTTGATAGGCTTGTTGCGTGTGTGTGTGTGTGTGTGTGTGTGTGTGTGTGTGTGTGTGTGTGTGTGTGTGTGTGTACCAACCTTCATTCGTTTGGCAGGTAAGAGAGGAAGGATCATCATCATCATCATCGTTACCAGCCTGCTCCCAGTCCTTCATATCATGTTGCCTCAAAAGTACCTGTAGAATGCCACTCTTACCTTTCAACCAGGCAGACAGACAGTCTACACAACATGATCACATCTCCTGCACTCCCTTAGTACCCAGTCCGTACTCCCTTAGTACCCAGTCCGTACTCCCTTAGTACCCAGACCTTACTCCCTTAGTACCCAGTCCGTACTCCCTTAGTACCCAGTCCATACTCCCTCAGTACCCAGTCCGTACTCCCTTAGTACCCAGTCCGTACTCCCCTAGTGACCAGTCCGTACTCCCCTAGTGACCAGTCCGTACTCCCTTTGTACTCAGTCCATACTCCCTCAGTACCCAGTCCGTACTCCCTTAGTACCCAGTCTGTACTCCCTTAGTACTCAGTCCGTACTCCCTTAGTACTCAGTCCATACTCCCTCAGTACCCAGTCCGTACTCCCTTAGTACCCAGTCTGTACTCCCTTAGTAGCCAGTCTCTACTCCCTTAGTACCCAGTCTCTACTCCCCTAGCACCCAGCCTGTACTCCCTTAGTACTCAGTCTGAACTCCCTTAGTACTCAGTCTGAACTCCAATAGTACTCAGTCTGTACTCCCCTAGTGACCAGTCTGTACTCCCCTAGTGACCAGTCTGTACTCCCCTAGTGACCATTCTGTACTCCCCTAGTACCCAGTCTGTACTCCCTTAGTGCTCAGTCCGTACTCCCTTAGTACCCGGTCCGTACTCCCTTAGTACCTGGTCCGTACTCCCTTAGTACCCGCTCCGTACTCCCTTAGTACCCAGTCCGTACTCCCCTAGTGACCAGTCTGTACTCCCTTAGTACTCAGTCTGTACTCCCCTAGTGACCAGTCTGTACTCCCCTAGTGACCAGTCTGTACTCCCCTAGTGACCAGTCTGTACTCCCCTAGTACCCAGTCTGTACTCCCTTAGAACTCAGTTTGTACTCCCCTAGTACCCAGTCTCTACTCCCTTAGTACCCAGTCTGTACTCCCTTAGTACTCAGTCTGTACTCCCCTAGTAGCCAGTCTGTACTCCCTAGTATCCAGTCTGAACTCCCCTAGTACCCAGTCTGTACTCCCTTAGAACTCAGTTTGTACTCCCCTAGTACCCAGTCTCTACTCCCCTAGTACCCAGTCCGTACTCCCTTAGTACCCAGTCTGTACTCCCCTAGTACCCAGTCTGTACTCCCCTAGTACCCAGTCTGTACTCCCTTAGTACCCAGTCCGTACTCCCTTAGTACCCAGTCCGTACTCCCTTAGTACCCAGTCTGTACTCCCCTAGTACCCAGTCTGTACTCCCCTAGTACCGTCTCTACTCCCCTAGTACTCAGTCTGTACTCCCCTAGTACCCAGTCTGTACTCCACTAGTACCCAGTCTGTACTCCCCAAGCACCCAGTCTGTACTCCCTTAGTACTCAGTCTGTACTCCCTTAGTACTCAGTCTGTACTCCCTTAGTACTCAGTCTGAACTCCCTTAGTACTCAGTCTGTACTCCCCTAGTACCCAGTCTGTACTCCCTTAGTACTCAGTCTGAACTCCCTTAGTACTCAGTCTGAACTCCCTTAGTACTCAGTCTGAACTCCCTTAGTACTCAGTCTGTACTCCCTTAGTACTCAGTCTGTACTCCCTTAGTACCCAGTCTGTACTCCCTTAGTACCCAGTCTGAACTCCCTTAGTACTCAGTCTGAACTCCCTTAGTACTCAGTCTGTACTCCCTTAGTACTCAGTCTGTACTCCCCTAGTAGCCAGTCTGTACTCCCTTAGTACTCAGTCTGTACTCCCCTAGCACCCAGTCTGTACACCCTTAGTACTCAGTCTGTACTCCCTTAGTACCCAGTCTGTACTCCACTAGTACCCAGTCTGTACTCCCTTAGTACTCAGTCTGTACTCCCTTAGTACTGTCTGTACTCCCTTAGTACTCAGTCTGTACTCCCTTAGTGCTCAGTCTGTACTCCCTTAGTGCTCAGTCTGTACTCCCTTAGTACTCAGTCTGTACTCCCCTAGTACCCAGTCTGTACTCCACTAGTACCCAGTCTGTACTCCCTTAGTACTCAGTCTGTACTCCCTTAGTACTCAGTCTGTACTCCCTTAGTGCTCAGTCTGTACTCCCTTAGTATTCAGTCTGTACTCCCCTAGCACCCAGTCTGTACTCCCCTAGTACCCAGTCTGTACTCCCTTAGTACTCAGTCTGTACTCCCCTAGTACCCAGTCTGTACTCCCTTAGTACTCAGTCTGTACTCCACTAGCACCCAGTCTGTACTCCCCTAGAGAGACATACAGGGACATACAGAGACAGAGTCATAGAGAGACATACAGAAACAGACAGAGAGACATACAGAGACAGATAGAGAGACATACAGAGACAGATAGAGAGACATACAGAGACAGAGTCATAGAGAGACATACAGAAACAGACAGAGAGACATACAGAGACAGAGTCATAGAGAGACATACAGAAACAGACAGAGAGACATACAGAGACAGAGTCATAGAGAGACATACAGAAACAGACAGAGAGACATACAGAAACAGATAGAGAGACATACAGAGACAGAGTCATAGAGAGACATACAGAAACAGATAGAGAGACATACAGAGACAGAGTCATAGAGAGACATACAGAAACAGAGTCATAGAGAGACATACAGAGACAGAGTCATAGAGAGACATACAGAAACAGACAGAGAGACATACAGAAACAGACAGAGAGACATACAGAGACAGATAGAGAGACATACAGAGACAGAGTCATAGAGAGACATACAGAAACAGACAGAGAGACATACAGAGACAGAGTCATAGAGAGACATACAGAAACAGACAGAGAGACATACAGAGACAGACAGAGAGACATACAGAGACAGAGACATACAGAGACAGATAGACATACAGAAACAGACAGAGAGACATACAGAGACAGAGTCATAGAGAGACATACAGAAACAGACAGAGAGACATACAGAGACAGAGTCATAGAGAGACATACAGAAACAGACAGAGAGACATACAGAAACAGAGACATACAGAGACAGATAGACATACAGAGACAGATAGAGAGACATACAGAGACAGAGTCATAGAGAGACATACAGAAACAGACAGAGAGACATACAGAGACAGAGTCATAGAGAGACATACAGAAACAGACAGAGAGACATACAGAAACAGAGACATACAGAGACAGATAGACATACAGAGACAGATAGAGAGACATACAGAGACAGATAGAGAGACATACAGAGACATACAGAGACAGATAGACATAGTAACTGATGTGTGGTGAGCTTTCTGCTGCAAAATGGATACCATGGCATCACCTAGGTGGGTGTTGTACATCAGTGGTGGATGAGTTGTGAATGTAAAGAGCTTTGAGCACCTGGAAAAGTCATCATCATCATCATCATCATCATCATCATCATCATCCCTTTCAGAGTCTTCCTGCAGTACAAGCATGAGGGTTGGAGTTGCTCTCTTTAAAACACATTTATTTCTTCAAAGGCACATTCCTCAGCAGTGCTCATATTTACATCAAAGTGTACCAAAACCAGTCAGTACCAATCAATGCCGTACCAATACCAGTCAGTACCAATACCAGTCAGTACCAATCAATACCGTACCAATACCAGTCAGTACCAATCAATACCGTACCAATACCAGTCAGTACCAAAACCAGTCAGTACCAATCAATACCAGTCAGTACCAATACCAGTCAGTACCAATCAATACCAGTCAGTACCAATACCAGTCAGTACCAATCAATACCGTACCAATACCAGTCAGTACCAATACCAGTCAGTGCCAATCAATACCGTACCAATACCAGTCAGTACCAATACCAGTCAGTACCAATCAATACCGTACCAATACCAGTCAGTACCAAAACCAGTCAGTACCAATCAATACCATACCAATACCAGTCAGTACCAATACCAGTCAGTACCAATCAATACCGTACCAATACCAGTCAGTACAAATACCAGTCAGTACCAAAACCAGTCAGTACCAATCAATACCATACCAATACCAGTCAGTACCAAAACCAGTCAGTACCAATACCAGTCAGTACCAATACCAGTCAGTCCCAAAACCAGTCAGTACCAATCAATGCCGTACCAATACCAGTCAGTACCAATACCAGTCAGTACCAATACCAGTCAGTACCAATCAATACCGTACCCAATACCAGTCAGTACAAAAACCAGTCAGTACCAATTAATACCATACCAATACCAGTCAGTACCAAAACCAGTCAGTACCAATCAATACCATACCAATACCAGTCAGTACCAATACCAGTCAGTACCAAAACCAGTCAGTACCAATCAATACCATACCAATACCAGTCAGTACCAATCAATACCATTCAGTACCAATCAATACCAGTCAGTACCAATCAATACCGTACCCAATACCAGTCAGTACCAATACCAGTCAGTACCAATCAATACCGTACCCAATACCAGTCAGTACCAATACCAGTCAGTACCAATCAATACCGTACCAATACCAGTCAGTACCAATACCAGTCAGTACCAATACCAGCCAGTCCATTTCTGTACAAATCCCTTCTGACCCACCGGTCAGTGACAACACAAGGTTTAACCAATAGGCAGGCTGCCAGGGGTCCAGGCCTTACACAGAAGACCACAACACATTACACAATGGCAATACATCCAAATGGGTGGATTTCATAGTAATGAGTAACAGTAGAGAAGAGGTGAAATGATGAGTTGTTTTGTACAATATCATTAGAGCTGTATTGCATTTATAAACAGGGAGGGAGGGAGGGAGGGAGGGAGGGGGGAGGGAGGGAGGGAGGGAGAGAGGGGGGAGGGATACAGCACCTAGTCAGTTGTACAACTGAAATGTGTCTTCCACATTTAACCTAACCCCTATGAATCAGAGAGGTGCAGGGAGCTGCCTTAATCCACGTCCACGTCATCTGAGCCCAGGAAGCAGTTGTTGTTGGGGGTTAACTGCCTTGCTCAAGAGCAGAACGGCTCAGGGATTCAAATCAGCAACCTTTCGGTTACTGGCCAGACACTCTTTACCGCTAGGCGCCACTCCAGGTCCATGTTCGTTCACGGATGGATCCAAAGACATTCCTCATTATTATAGGTGGGGCCAGGAGTTTTTCCTAGCCACATGACCTGACTGGAAAAAACTCAGGGCCCTAGCTCAACACACACACACACAACCATGTATCTGCACGCAATCATATCTGCACACACATCATAAGTTAGTCTCGTCCCAGGTGTGATTATTCATACTCTGTAACACCCTCCGGACAACCTTATCCAGATCTTTCCGTGCCCTCTGCTCCTCCTCCAGCGACCTCTTCATCTTCTTATTGTCCTGTTGAGGGGTCAAAGGTCAGCTTAATATGCCACAAAGCATTTGTTTGGTAGTTTTACTACTTAATCCGTCATAACAGTGTAATGTCAAGTGTCGCATGCCGTAATGAGTTGTCATAACGGGGACACAGAGGGGACATTCACCTGTTGGAGCTCCTGTACCTCGTCCCTCAGGGCGTACACTACATCCTCCAGGCTCCTTCAACACAACACACACGGTTAACACCATCCTAGAGAAAAATACATTATCATATACAGTAGGGCTGGGCGATAAATCAATATCAATAATTATCGAGGTAATTACTTCCCTCAACAACAATATAAAAAGGATTAGATTCATTTTCGATAATGTCGATATAGAACAATTAGGTACAGCAGTCCATTTCACCTCTCTGACGCAGCAGGAACGTGTGGAGAAGTGACAATATGCACGTGGAGAGGTATACGCCCATTAAAAACCACTTAGCACCTCGGGTGATGGAGTAGCCACTATTAACCACGAACACAGTGGCAGTGACAGCCATGGAGAAAGAGCAGCTTCCAACCAAGAAATGACTGATAAAAAGGGTTCAACTGATTCAGTTATTTGGAAGTGGTTTGGCTTTTTGAAGTCCGACAAAGAGCAGAGCAATGTTCGGTGCATATTGTGCCGTAGACAGGTGTGTACCAAGTCTGGTAATACGACAAACCTTTTTCACCATCTGAAGAAAAATCACTCTTTGGAACATGCAGAAAGTTTGAGTTTGCTCCACGGTACTGATAAACGCCCTTCAAGCACCAGCCAATCTAGGGATGTTCGCCCGAAGCAGTCAACACTGACAGCGTTTATGCCCTACGAGCAAACATCGAAAAGACACAAAGGCATCACAAATGCTATTATGCATTGCATCAAAATCAAATCAAATTTTATTTGTCACATACACATGGTTAGCAGATGTTAATGCGAGTGTAGCGAAATGCTTGTGCTTCTAGTTCCGACCATGCAGTAATATCTAACAAGTAATCTAACCTAACAATTTCACAACAACTACCTTATACACACAAGTGTAAAGGAATGAATAAGAATATGTACATAAAAATATATGAATGAGTGATGGCCGAACAGCATAGGCAAGATGCAGTAGATGGTATAGAGTACAGTATATACATATGAGATGAGTAATGTAGGGTATGTAAACGTTATATAAAGTGGCATTGTTTAACCTGTTATGGCTAGGGGGCAGTATTTTCACGGCTGGATAAAAAACGTACCCGATTTAATCTGGTTACTACTCCTGCCCAGTAACTAGAATATGCATATAATTATTGGCTTTGGATAGAAAACACTCCAAAGTTTCTAAAACTGTTTGAATGGTGTCTGTGAGTATAACAGAACTCAAATGGCAGGTCAAAACCTGAGAGATTCCTTTACAGGAAGTGGCCTGTCTGACCATTTCTTGAACTTCTTTGCCATCTCTATCTTTTACAAAGGATCTCTGCTCTAACGTGACACTTCCTACGTCTTCCATGGGCGCTCAGAGCCCGGGAAAAAACAGAATGTCATCATCCCAGCCCCAGGCTGAAACACATTATCGCCTTTCTCAAGTGGCCGATCAAGGGACTGTGGGCATTAGGCGCGTGCCCTGGCCGCCCCCGTCTTTGTGATTTTTCCTCTGTTTGCCGAAAAGGAGATTCCCGGTCGGAATATTATCGCTTTTTTACGAGATAAATTGCATAAAAATGGATTTTAAACAGCGGTTGACATGCTTCGAAGTACGGTAATGGAATATTTAGACATTTTTTGTCACGAATTGCGCCATGCGCACGACCCTGATTTACCATTTCGGATAGTGTCTGGGACGCACGAACAAAACGCCGCTATTCCGATATAACGATGGATTATTTTGGACCAAACCAACATTTGTTATTGAAGTAGCAGTCCTGGGAGTGCATTCTGACGAAGACAACAAAAGGTAATCAAACTTTTATAATAGTAAATCTGATATTGGTGAAGGCTAAACTTGCCGGGTGTCTAAATAACTAGCCCGTGATGGCTGGGCTATGTACTTAGAATATTGCAAAATGTGCTTTCACCAAAAAGCTATTTTAAAATCGGACATATCGAGTGCATAGAGGAGTTCTGTATCTATAATTCTTAAAATAATTGTTATGCTTTTTGTGAACGTTTATCGTGAGTAATTTAGTAAATTGTTAGCAAATTTCCCGGAAGTTTGCGGGGGGTATGCTAGTTCTGAACGTCACATGCTAATGTAAAAAGCTGTTTTTTTATATAAATATGAACTTCATTGAACAAAACATGCATGTATTGTATAACATAATGTCCTAGGTGTGTCATCTGATGAAGATCATCAAAGGTTAGTGCTGCATTTAGCTGTCTTCTGGGTTTTTGTGACATTATATGCTAGCTTGAAAAATGGGTGTCTGATTATTTCTGGCTTGGTACTCTGCTGACATAATCTAATGTTTTGCTTTCGCTGTAAAGCCTTTTTGAAATCGGACAGTGTGGTTAGATAAAGGAGAGTCTTGTCTTTAAAATGCTGTGAAATAGTCATATGTTTGAAAAATTGAAGTTTTTGTATTTTTGAGGAATTTGTCATTTGCGCCACGGCTATCATTGGATATTGGAGCAGGTGTTCCGCTAGCGGAACGTCTAGATGTAAGAGGTTAAAGTGGCTAGTGACACATTTATTACATCAAGATGGCAAGATGCAGTAGATGGTACAGAGTACAGTATATACATATGAGATGAGTAATGTAGGGTATGTAAACATTAGTGGCATTGTTAAAAGTGGCTAGTGACACATTTTTTACATACACTTTTCCATTATTAAAGTGGCTAGAGTTGAGTCAGTATGTTGGCAGCAGCCACTCAATGTTAGTGATGGCTGTTTAACAGCTTGATGGCCTTGAGATAGAAGCTGTTTTTCAATCTCTCTGTCCCAGCTTTGACGCACCTGTACTGACCTCGCCTTCTGGATGGTAGCGGTGTGAACAGGCAGTGGCTTGGGTGGTTGTTGTCCTTGATGATCTTTTCGGCCTTCCTGTGACATCGGGTGGTGTAGGTGTCCTGGAGGGCAGGTAGTTTGCCCCCGGTGATGCGTTGTGCAGACTTCACTACCCTCTGGAGAGCCTTACGGTTGTGGGCGGAGCAGTTGCCGTACCAGGCGGTGATACAGCCCGACAGGATGCTCTCGATTGTCAATCTGTAAAAGTTTGTGAGTGGTTTTGGTGACAAGCCGAATTTCTTCAGCCTCCTGAGGTTGAAGAGGTGCTGTTGCGCCTTCTTCACCACGCTGTCTGTGTGGGTGGACCATTTCAGTTTGTCCGTGATGTGTACGCCGACGAACTTAAAACTTTCCACCCTCTCCACTACTGTCCCGTCAATGTGGATAGGGGGGTGCTCCCTCTGCTATTTCCTGAAGTCCACGATCATCTCCTTTGTTTTGTTGACATTGAGTGAGAGGTTATTTTCCTGACACCACACTCCGAGGGCCCTCACCTCCTCCCTGTAGGCCGTCTCGTCGTTGTTGGTAATGAAGCCTACCACTGTAGTGTCATCTGCAAACTTGATGATTGAGTTGGAGGCATGCATGGCCACGCAGTCATGGGTGAACAGGGAGTACAGGAGAGGGCTGAGAACGCACCCTTGTGGGGCCCCAGTGTTGACTATCAGCAGGGTGGAGATGTTGTTACCTACCCTCACCACCTGGGGGCGGCCCATCAGGAAGTCCAGGACCCAGTTGCACAGGGCGGGGTTAAGACCTAGGGTCTCGAGCTTAATGACGAGTTTGGAGGGTACTATGGTGTTAAATGCTGAGCTGTAATCGATGAACAGCATTCTTACATAGGTATTCCTCTTGTCCAGATGGGTTAGGGCAGTGTGCAGTGTGGTTGTGTCGTCAGTGGACCTATTGGGGCGGTAAGTAAATTGGAGTGGGTCTAGGGTGTCAGGTAGGGTGGAGGTGATATGGTCCTTGACTAGTCTCTCAAAGCACTTCATGATGATGGAAGTGAGTGCTACAGGGCGATAGTTGTTTATCTCAGTTACCTTAGCTTTCTTGGGAACAGGAACAATGGTGGTCCTCTTGAAGCATGTGGGAACAGCAGACTGGGATAAGAATTGGTTGAATATGTCCGTAAACACACCAGCATGCTCTGAGGGCGCGGCCGGGGATGCCGTCTGGGCCGGCAGCCTTGCGAGGGTTAACACGTTTAAATGAATGTTTTACTCACGTTGGCTGCAGTGAAGGAGAGCCCGCAGGTTCGGTAGCGGGCCGTGTCAGTGGCACTGTATTGTCCTCAAAGCGAGCAAAGAAGTTGTTTAGTCTGTCTGGGAGAAAGACATCATGGTCCGCGACGGGGCTGGTTTTTCTTTTGTAGTCCGTGATTGACTGTAGACCCTGCCACATACCTCTCGTGTCTGAGCCGTTGAATTGCGACTCCACTTTGTCTCTATACTGACGCTTAGCTTGTTTGATTGCCTTGCGGAGGGAATAGCTACACTGTTTATATTCGGTCATGTTTTCGGTCACCTTGCCCTGATTAAAAGCAGTGGTTCGCGCTTTCAGTTTTGCGCAAATGCTGCCATCAATCCACGGTTTCTGGTTGGGGAATGTTTTAATAGACGCTGTGGGTACAACATCACCAATGCACTTGCTAATAAACTCGCTCACCGAATCAGCGTATTCATCAATGTTGTTGTCCGACGTTATGCGGAACATATCCCAGTCCACGTGATCGAAGCAATCTTGAAGCATGGAATCAGATTGGTCGGACCAGCGTTGAACAGACCTGAGGGCAGGTGTTTCCTGTTTTAGTTTCTATCTATAGGCTGGGAGCAACAAAATGGAGTTGTGGTCAGATTTTCCGAAAGGAGGGCGGTGGAGGGCTTTGTATGCATCGCAGAAGTTAGAGTAACAATGATCCAGGGTTTTACCAGCCCGGGTCACGCATTCGATATGCTGATAACATTTAGGGAGCCTTGTTTTCAGATTAGCCTTTTTAAAATCCCCAGCTACAATAAATGCAGCCTCAGGATATGGTTTCCAGTTTACATAGAGTCCAATGAAGTTCTTTCAGGGCTGTCGATGTGTCTGCTTGGGGGGGATATACATGACTGTGATTATAATCGAAGAGAATTCTCTTGGTAGATAATGCAGTCGGCATTTGATTGTGAGGAATTCTAAGTCAGCATTGCTAAGGACATGCAACCAATTAGGACAATCGAAAAGGAAGGTTTCAAGAGGCTTATCAATTTAACTGACCCCAGGAACATGCTCCCTGGCCACAAACATTTCTCTCACCGCACTACCTAAACTCCACGCCGAGTGTAGGGAAAAAGTTGAGGAACAGCTCAAGACAGATTTGATGTATGTTGCTACTACTACTGATCTGTGTTCTAGTCGCACGTCAGAGCCTCACTATCCACTATATTGACAAAGACTGGAATCTTCTAAATAAATGCCTTCAAACATCATACTTTCCCAACAACCACACGGGTGAAGCTATAGCAGAGGGGCTCATTGACTCTCTCTCCTCCTGGGGACTCAGTCAAGATAGACAGGTCTGCATTACAACAGATAGTGGTGCGAACGTGGTGAAGGCTGCTCAAATCAACAAATGGACCCGACTGCAATGTTTTGGACATCGTCTGCACTTGGCCATTGGTAAGTAACCTTGTCAATTGTGTATATTGAAGTGATTGGTTAGCTGAAACTAAATGTGCATTTTTTTAAATCAACTGATTAAGTTAAATATTACATTTGTACATAACTAAAGGGATTATTGTGATTGTAACATTTTAGCAATTTCTCTTAGAGAGAGTGGGTAGAGACAAACGGGTGGATTGAGCAATTGGAGTGTGTAAGAAAGTGGTAGGTGCCTTTTCCTATTGGTGGAAAAAGAAGAGAGACCTGGCAGTTGCTCTAAAAGAACACAACCTACCCCAGCACAAGTTGGTGACAGTCACCTACCAGCTGGGGATCACGTCAAAACATGGTGCAAAGAGTACTGGAGCAGGAGAAAGACATTTCACATGTCTTGTCCAGAGACAAGAAGACCTGGCACTTAGCTCCCACCTATACTGATATAGATGTTCTTGAGTCCATCAACCAGGCATTGACCCCACTACTAGAAATCACAGATGCTCTGTCTGGTGAGTCTTATGTCACTGTGTCTTACCTGAAGCCAATACTACACCTGTTCAATACAGAGGTCATGAAACCTGATGGTGAAACAGAGCTCAGCCAAACCATCAAAACGGTAGTCATGGACTATCTGAATGAGAAATAGGATGACCTAGCCACAGATGACCTCCTGGACATAGCCTCGTTGGTCAAAGAGGAGAAGGTGGGCCACGTAAAAGCAAGAGCTGTCTCAGGGATGGTCAATGATGGACATAAAACCCAAGCCCAGCACAGGGAGACGTTGTTGCTACTTCACCACAACTGACAGATAAAAAGAGAAAGTCACTGGGCAGTTTTTTCAAAAAGCCGTGTTCCACCACCACAGGTCTTACTGAAATCCAGCTGGTAGACAAGGAACTCAGCTGCTACCTTCAGTCTCCTGATGCTGACAGTGAAACCAATCAGAACACTTTCCCAAAGTCAGCCACCTGGTAAAGCGCTGTGCATTCCTGCCACCAGCTCCCCCTCAGAGCGGGTTTTTAGCACAGGTGGAAACATAGTGACCTGCCATAGGACAGCTTTAAAGCCAGAGACCGGAGACAGACTTGTCTTTCTGGCTTGTAACTTGTAAGTCAACAACTACCTCAACTTCAACTGTGATGTACCCTTAGTCTAACAGTTATAAACAACTACCCCAAATTCAACTGTGATGTACCATTAGTCTAACAGTTATAAACAACTACCCCAACTTCAACTGTGATGTACCATTAGTCTAACAGTTCTAATGCATATTGACTTGCACTATTTTTTATTTTTTACTTCTTGTTCATAACTTGTAAAGGTTTATAGCTTTAAAAGAAATGGAGTTAATGTTATTTGTGAGTTCTTCTACTTCTGACAATAAATATGAAACAGTAAAGTCTTGGGTTTGTTCAGGCAGGCTTGAGTCTGAAGCAGAAATGACCATTTTAAACATTATTTGATTAATATAGTGCTAATTATCGTTATCGAATGAAAATATATATATATATTGTGATCATTTATTTGCCATATCGCCCAGCCCTAATATACAGTGCATTGTGCATTGAGAAAGTATTCAGACTTCTTAACTTTTTCCACAGTTTGTGACGTTACAGCCTTATTATAAAATGTATTAAATAGTTTTTTTCCCACTTCAATCTACACACAATACCCCATAATGACAATGCAAAAACAGGTTTTTAGAATTTTGGGCAGATTTTATAAAAAATAAAGAACTTAAAATATCACATTTACATGAGTCTTCAGACCCTTCACTCAGTACTTTGTTGAAGCACCTTTGGCACCAATTACAGCCTCGAGTCTTCTTAGGTATGATGCTACAAGCTTGGCACACCAGTATTTGGGGAGTTTCTCCCATTCTTCTCTGCAGATCCTCTCAAGCTCTGTCAGGTTGGATGGGGACTGTCGCTAAACAGCTATTTTCAGGTCTCTCCAGAGATGGATTTAAGTCTGGGCTCTGGCTGGGCCACTCAAGGACAAGCTCGAGCAGTGTCACTAAGCCCCTCCTGCATTGTCTTGGCTGTGTGCTTAGCGTCGTTGTCCTGTTGGAAGGTGAACCTTCACCCCAGTCTGAGGTCCTGGGCGCTCTGGAGCAGGTTTTCATCAAGGATCTCTCTGAACTTTGCTCTGTTCATCTGCCGCTGAAAAACATCCCCACAGCATGATGCTGCCACCACCATTCTTCACCGTAGGGATGGTGCCAGGTCTCCTCCAGACGTGACGCTTGGTATTCAGGCCAAAGAGTTCAATCTTGGTTTCATCAGACCAGAGAATCTTGTTTCTCATGGTCTGAGAGTCCTTTAGGTGCTTTTTGGCAAACTCCTGTGCCTTTTACTGAGGAGTGGCTTCTGTCTGGTCACTCTACCATAAAGATCTGATTGGTGGAGTGTTGCAGAGATGGTTGTCCTTCTGGAAGGTTCTCCCATCTCCACAGAGGACCTGTAGAGCTCTGTCAGAGTGACCATCGGGTTCTGGATTAGAGTCCAGGCTCTGTCGCAGCCGGTCGTGACCGGGAGACCCATGGCGTGGCGAACAATTGGCCCAGCGTCGTCCGGGTTAGGCCAGCAGGGATGTCCTTGTCCCATCACACACTAGCGACCCCGGTGGCGGGCCGGGTGCAGAGCACACTGACACGGTCACCAGGTGTACAGTATTTCCTCCTCCCCATTGGTGCGGCTGGCTTCCGGGTTAAGTGGGCATTGTGTCAAGAAGCAGTGTGGCTTGGTTGGGTTGTGTTTCGGAGGACGCACGGCTCTCGACCTTCGCCTCTCCTGAGTCCGTACGGGAGTTGCAGCGATGGGACAAGAATGTAACTACCAATTGGAAAACATGAAATTGGGGAGAAAAAGGGGTAAAAAAACAAAAATAAATAAAAAGAGTGACCATTGGGTTCTTGCTCCTCCCTGACCAAGGCCCTTCTCATCCATTGCTCAGTTTGGCCAGGCGGCCAGCTCTAGGAAGAGTCTTGGTGGTTCCAAACTTCTTCCATTTAAGAATGATGGAGGCCACTGTGTTCTTGGGGACCTTCAATGCTGCAGAAATGTTTTGGTACCCTTCCCCAGATCTGTGCCTTGACACAATCCTATGTCAGAGCTCTACGGACAATTCCTTCGACCTCATGGCTTGGTTTTTGCTCTGACATGCACTGTCAACTGTGGGACCTTATAGAGACAGGTGTGTGCCTTTCCAAATCATGTCCAATCAATTGAATTTACCACAGGTGGACTCCAATCAAGTTGTAGAAACATCTCAAGGATGATCAATGGAAACAGGATGCACCTATGATCCATTTTGAGTCTAATAGCAAAGGGTCTGAATACTAATGTAAATAAGGAATTTCTGTTTTTCATTTTTAATACATTTGCCAAAATTTCTAAAAACCTGTTTATTCGCTTTGTCATTTATGGGGTATTGTGTGCTGAACATTTTATTTATTTAATCAATTCTAGAAAAAGGCTGTAACGTAACAAAATGTGGAAAAAGTCAATGAGTCTGAATACTTTCTGAAGGCACTGTATGTATGTATGTATGTATGTATGTATGTATGTATGTATGTATGTATGTATGTATGTATGTATATATGTGTGTATATATGTGTGTATGTATGTATGTATGTATGTATGTATGTATGTATGTATGTATGTATGTATATATGTATATATGTGTGTATGTGTGTATGTATGTATGTATGTATGTATGTATGTATGTATGTATGTATGTATGTATGTATGTATGTATGTATGTATGTATGTATGCACACAGTACTGCACTAGTCTACACACTAACTAACACTCTTAACCATCCAGAAACAGAAGCATTCTGATGAGAACACCATCTCACTGCAGCACAGGATGACAGAAACTGTCAGGGGTTACCAACATATTCAGCCCTGACCAAAACAAAGAAGGGGGGAGGAGGAGGAAGAGGAGGAGGTGGAAAGGAGATGGGAGAGGTGGGGAGTGGGAGAAGGTGGATAAGGGAGGAAGAGGAGGAGGAGGTGGAAAGGAGATGGGAGAGGTGGGGAGTAGGAGAAGGTGGATAAGGGAGGAAGAAGAGGAGGAGGAGGAGGTGGAAAGGAGATGGGAGAGGTGGGGGGTAGGAGAAGGTGGATAAGGGAGGAAGAGGAGGAGGAGGAGGTGGAAAGGAGATGGAAGTGGTGGGGAGTAGGAGAAGGTGGATAAGGGAGGAAGAGGAGGAGGAGGAGGAAAGGAGATGGAAGAGGTGGGAAGTAGGAGAAGGTGGATAAGGGAGGAAGAGGAGGAGGAGGTGGAAAGGAAATGGGAGAGGTGGGGAGTAGGAGGTGGATAAGGGAGGAAGAGGAGGAGGAAAGGAGATGGAAGAGGTGGGGAGTAGGAGAAGGTGAATAAGGGAGGAAGAAGAGGAGGAGGTGGAAAGGAGATGGGAGAGGTGGGGAGTAGGAGAAGGTGAATAAGGGAGGAAGAAGAGGAGGAAGAGGTGGAAAGGAGATGGAAGAGGTGGGGAGTAGGAGAAGGTGAATAAGGGAGGAAGAAGAGGAGGAGGAGGAGGTGGAAAGGAGATGGGAGAGGTGGGGAGTAGGAGAAGGTGAATAAGGGAGGAAGAAGAGGAGGAGGAGGTGGAAAGGAGATGGAAGAGGTGGGGAGTAGGAGAAGGTGAATAAGGGAGGAAGAAGAGGAGGAGGAGGAGGTGGAAAGGAGATGGGAGAGGTGGGGAGTAGGAGAAGGTGAATAAGGGAGGAAGAAGAGGAGGAAGAGGTGGAAAGGAGATGGAAGAGGTGGGGAGTAGGAGAAGGTGAATAAGGGAGGAAGAAGAGGAGGAGGAGGTGGAAAGGAGATGGAAGAGGTGGGGAGTAGGAGAAGGTGAATAAGGGAGGAAGAAGAGGAGGAGGAGGTGGAAAGGAGATGGAAGAGGTGGGGAGTAGGAGAAGGTGAATAAGGGAGGAAGAAGAGGAGGAGGAGGAGGTGGAAAGGAGATGGGAGAGGTGGGGAGTAGGAGAAGGTGAATAAGGGAGGAAGAAGAGGAGGAGGAGGTGGAAAGGAGATGGAAGAGGTGGGGAGTAGGAGAAGGTGAATAAGGGAGGAAGAAGAGGAGGAGGAGGAGGTGGAAAGGAGATGGAAGAGGTGGGGAGTAGGAGAAGGTGAATAAGGGAGGAAGAAGAGGAGGAGGAGGAGGTGGAAAGGAGATAGGAGAGGTGGGGAGTAGGAGAAGGTGAATAAGGGAGGAAGAAGAGGAGGAAGTTGGGTGGGGAGTAGGAGAAGGAGGAAGAAGAGAAGGAGGAGGAGGAAGAAAAGGAGGAGGGAGAAGAGGAGGAGGAAGAAGAGGAAGAGGAGGGAAGGAGCAGGTCTTACTTCTCTCCAACCACAGAATGTCTGTTGCTCATCGTCTCCTCCATGATGATCTCCTCTCCGGGGATGATGACCTGCAGCCCTGTGTCACTCCGCGTCGCCCCTGTTCCAGACAAACACAACACACTAGATACACTGATCTAAGGTCTGTTTGGACTTCCAACTCCTAATGGCTGGTTAGAATTGTGGGAGAGTAAGCTAATCCTAGATCTGTGCCTAAGGTCAACTTCTACCCACAGCAGTTTAGCTAACATAAGTGACTGAGTTCGTGGTTGGTGATTGATTACATGATAAGAAAAGCAAAATGAGGACAAACACATGTGACTGGAGAGGCCGTGGGTTAGTTAGTCATGCACAGAACGACGAGACACAACGACAGAAGGACAGAGGAGCCATGTTGGAGAGGAAGAACAGCAGGAGGATGAGAGATATTACTTCTTCCTCATCCTGACCCCTCATTGGTTTTACCTCACCACACCCCTGGCTGTTGCAGACAAAAATAAAACAACAACAAGAATACAGCGTGAGAGAAAAGACACCATTTTGTTTTCACATTTCCTGTTGTAATAGTTTAGCCTGGAGTCTTGTTGACAGTGACATCCAACACAGTGAAATAAGGTTCTGACAAAACACCCCAAATACCAACTGCTAACAAAAGACAGATTTATTCACAACTCAATGATACAGTGTTTGGGACCTCTTGTCATACACAGTACCAGTCAAAAGTTTGGACATACCTACTCATGCAAGGGTTTTTCTTTATTTTTATTATTTTCTACATTGTAGAATAATAGTGAAGACATCAAAACTATGAAATATCACATATAGAATCATGTAGTAACCAAAAGTGTTAAACAAATCAAAATATATTTTATATTTGAGATTCTTCAAAGTAGCCACCCTTTGCGTTGATGACAGCTTTACACACTCTTGGCATTCTCTCAACCAGCTTCATGAGGTAGTCACCTGGAATGCATTTTAATTAACTGGTGTGCCTTCTTAATGTTAATTTGTGGAACTTATTTCCTTCTTAATGCGTTTGATCCAATCGTTTGTGTTGTGACAAGGTAGGGGAGGTATACAGAAGATTGCCCTATTTGGTAAAAGACCAAGTCCATATTATGGCAAGAATAGCTCAAATAAGCAAAGAGAAACGACAGTCCATCATTACTTTAAGACATGAAGGTCAGTCAATCTGGAAAATGTAAAGAAAAGTTTCTTCAAGTGCAGTCGCAAAAACCATCAAGAGCTATGATGAAACTGGCTCTCATGAGGACCGCCACAGGAAAGGAAGACCCAACGTTACCTCTGCTGCAGACGATAAATTAATTTACCAGCCGCCTCACAAATTGCAGCCCAAATAAATGCTTTGCAGAGTTCAAGTAACAGACGCATCTCAACATCAACTGTTCACAGGAGACTGCGTGAATCAGGCCTTCATAGTCGAATTGTTGCAAAGAAACCACTACCAAATGACACCAATAATAAGAAGAGACTTGCTTGGGCCAAGAAACACGAGCAATGGACATTAGACTGGTGGAAATCTGGCCTTTGGTCTGATGAGTCCAAATTTGAGATTTTTCTTTCCAACCATTGTGTCTTTGTGAGATGCAGAGTAGGTGAACGGATGATCTCCACGTGTGTGGTTCCCACCATGAAGCATGGAGGAGGAGGTGTGATGGTGTGGGGGTGCTTTGCTGATGACAATGGTGATTTATTTACAATTCAAGGCACACTTAACCATCATGGCTACCACAGCATTCTGCAGCGATACACCATCCCATCTGGTTTACACTTAGTGGGACTATCATTTGTTTTTCAACGGGACAATGACTCACCACACCTCCAGGCTGTGTAAGGTCTATTTGACCAAGAAGGAGAGTGATGGAGTGCTGCATCAGATGACCTGGCCTCCACAATCACCCGACCTCAACCCAATTGAGATGGCTTGGGATGAGTTGGACTGCAGAGTGAAGGAAAAGCAGCCAACAAGTGCTCAGCATATGTGTGAACTCCTTCAAGACTGTTGGAAAAGCATTCCAGATTAAGCTGGTTGAGAGAATGCCAAGAGTGTGCAAAGCTGTCATCAAGGCAAAGGGTGGCTACTTTGAGGAATCTAAAATATATTTCGAATCGTTTAACACTTTTTTGGTTACTACATGATTCCATATGTGTTATTTCATAGTTTTGATGTCTTCACTATTATTCTACAATGTAGAAAATAGTAAAAATAAAGAAAAACCCTTGAATGAGTAGGTATGTCCAAACTTTTGACTGGTACTGTACATCAGTCTGTATATATTGTAGGTTTCTAGGAAGGTACAGTAGGTATGTAGTAAGATAGGTAGGTAGGACATTTTGATCACAGGTATGGGATAGGTCCTATACATCATTGGCGCACACAGAGGACACAGTTGGACAAAGCAGTCACTTCATCCTGCCTCTCAGTTTTTGCTTTTCTTTAGTTTTTTTCCAACCACAGAATACACTGCAGTCACATGACCTGAACAACCACAGAATACACTGCAGTCACATAACCTGACCAACCACAGAATACACTGCAGTCACAAAGCAGAAAACACAACAAGAGGACAGTCATATTCTTAGCTCAAATACTCATAAAACAACTGTTTGGCTTATTATTTGGTTCTATTGGCATCCACTATGTACAAAAAGGAGATCATTTATTTAAGTTCACGTTGATCTGTGTTGATGAATAAGTATGTCACATATGACCTCTCCCACAAGACTAAGTTCTCTTTTGGCTGACACTTCCTCAACACTGACATTGTAGATTTACAGTATGGATGAGCTGAACTGTACAGGGACACTCAATATCTATGGCAGGTGTAATTACTAGGCTACACCATTCACTCAGTTTGATGTTATACACACACTAGGGTGGTTGGCTGGTAAGAGGAGGTACAGAAACACAACTGTTCATAGTTAACACATTTCAATGCTCTACCACAGAGGTGGTGCACAAATGAATCCCAACCTCACATGCTCAATGCCCAGTATGAACGCTGACACCATTACACCATCATGTAGAGAGAGGTTAACTGTATGTTCCACTAATCGGTTGTAAACATTCACATACACAGTCAAATTAAAATAATACTAATAATACTAATAATATAATAATATCACATATGTTATACAAAATAATTTAGGTAAAATAAAACAAATGATTTGTAGAATAACTGTGGAGAGAGAGGACTGATCTGCAGAGAGAGAGAAGACTGATCTGCAGAGAGAGAGAAGACCGATCTGCAGAGAGAGAAGACTGATCTGCAGAGAGAGAGAAGAATGATCTGCGGAGAGATAAGACTGATATGCGGAGAGAGAAGACTGATATGCGGAGAGAAGACTGATATGAGAAGAGAGAAGACTGATATGCGGAGAGAGAAGACTGATATGCGGAGAGAGAAGACTGATATGAGAAGAGAGAAGACTGATATGCGGAGAGAGAAGACTGATATGAGAAGAGAGAAGACTGATATGCGGAGAGAGAAGACTGATATGCGGAGAGAGAAGACTGATCTGCAGAGAGAGAAGACTGATCTGCGGAGAGAGGACTGATCTGAAGAGAGGACTTATCTGAAGAGAGAACTGATCTGCAGAGAAGACTGATCTGCAGAGAAGACTGATCTGCAGAGAGAGAAGACTGATCTGCAGAGAGAGAGAAGACTTATCTGCAGAGAGAGAGAAGACTGATCTGCAGAGAGAGAAGACTGATCTGCAGAGAGAGAAGACTGATCTGCGGAGAGAGAAGACTGATCTGCAGAGAGAAGACTGATGTGAAGGGAGAGAAGACTGATGTGAAGAGAGGACTGATCTGAAGAGAGGACTGATCTGTGAAGAGAGACTGATCTGCAGAGAGAGAAGACTGATCTGCAGAGAGAGAAGACTGATCTGCAGAGAGAGAAGACTGATCTGCAGAGAGAGAGAAGACTGATCTGCAGAGAGAGAGAGAAGACTGATCTGCGGAGAGAGAAGACTGATCTGCGGAGAGAGAAGACTGATCTACAGAGAGAGAGGACTGATCTGCGGAGAGAGAGGACTGATCTGCAGAGAGAGGACTGATCTGCGGAGAGAGGACTGATCTGCGGAGATCAGATAACTTTTGAAAAACTGTCCCCTGGGAATTCTTACCGTGGCATAAGGAAATAGTTTCTGACGAGAAGAGTTGTTACTAATGCATGGAAGAGCATGGTAATGTGGTGAAGGATACAAACATATGTTTCCTACTTGAGATATAGAAAGTGGACCTGCCAGGCTTGTGGCTCTGCTTAGGGCCTAGAGTTGTACTGCTTTTGAGAATATCATTGTTTAGCTGTTGAAGGAATATTGACTTTAAAAGTACTGCATCTTGGATTGGGGTCAAATCTGATGATAAGAGTGTAAATCGTCACCCTGGGAATGAAGCATGCATGCTGTTAATAGGGGAATATGGAGCTCATATCCTATATAATATCCTATTAATACCAATATCGTAGAAATACTACTGTCGATGCTGTGTCCTGTGTGTGGAATACTGCAGGGGTACTGCAACAGGGGTAAGAGCCTTAAGGCAGTCATAGTATTAACAAACATATATCGATTCATTGGATGTCCTAAGGAAATGTCAAATGTAAGCACAACATTTGCTACTGTAATATATGTGGAATCAGGAGCTAGGTTAGAGAACATGGTCAATAGAATGCCTTCCTTCCTGAATCCCATCTGAATATCACACACACAGAACTCCAGACCATGCCCAACACAAGCTACCTGACAAATACGGAAAGAGAGAGGTCAAGGTAACATGGTAGATTTTCAAACAAAGAGAGTACAATCTCCAAAAAATTACAAACACAAATAAAAATAAACATAAAATGAATACAAATAAATAATACAAATAAATGAAATAAATAAACGTAAAAACGGGTTGGTTTTCCTCTAGACCACAGGTTAAGAGGTAAACGTGCTGTGCTGTGTGGTATCGCGGTACGGAAGGGTACGACCACAGTCGTTTTGGGGGTTTAGTTCTGGTGAGAGATGCAGCTCTTACGCGACACTGAGCCCATCCTGTAACTGTGGGTCGTCCACACAGAGTCGTAGTCAGAGTCCTCCGACAGGTCTGAGCCAGTCAAGTCAGGTCGCGACACGCTGCTACGGTGGCCCGGAGAGTCCACACTGGACCGCTCCATGTTCCCCAGTACGTGGTTGTGCATCAGGTCAGTGCCCTGCCAGGCTGATGGGGAGTGGTGTACAAACGCATGTGGAGGGGAAAGGGGGAGGGCGGTGTAGGTGGTGCAAACAATGTGGATGACGAGGGCAAACCATAACCAATGAGGAGTGGATGACGAGGACAAACCATAACCAATGAGGAGTAGATGACGAGGACAAACCATAACCAATGAGGAGTGGATGATGAGGACAAACCATAACCAATGAGGAGTGGATGACGAGGACAAACCATAACCAATGAGGAGTGGATGACGAGGACAAACCATAACCAATGAGGAGTAGATGATGAGGACAAACCATAACCAATGAGGAGTAGATGACGAGGACAAACCATAACCAATGAGGAGTAGATGACGAGGACAAACCATAACCAATGAGGAGTAGATGACGAGGACAAACCATAACCAATGAGGAGTGGATGACGAGGACAAACCATAACCAATGAGGAGTGGATGACGAGGACAAACCATAACCAATGAGGAGTAGATGACGAGGACAAACCATAACCAATGAGGAGTAGATGACGAGGACAAACCATAACCAATGAGGAGTAGATGACGAGGACAAACCATAACCAATGAGGAGTGGATGACGAGGACAAACCATAACCAATGAGGAGTGGATGACGAGGACAAACCATAACCAATGAGGAGTGGATGACGAGGACAAACCATAACCAATGAGGAGTAGATGACGAGGACAAACCATAACCAATGAGGAGTAGATGACGAGGACAAACCATAACCAATGAGGAGTAGATGACGAGGACAAACCATAACCAATGAAGAGTAGATGACGAGGACAAACCATAACCAATGAGGAGTGGATGACGAGGACAAACCATAACCAATGAGGAGTGGATGACGAGGACAAACCATAACCAATGAGGAGTAGATGACGAGGACAAACCATAACCAATGAGGAGTGGATGACGAGGACAAACCATAACCAATGAGGAGTAGATGACGAGGACAAACCATAACCAATGAGGAGTAGATGACGAGGACAAACCATAACCAATGAGGAGTGGATGACGAGGACAAACCATAACCAATGAGGAGTAGATGACGAGGACAAACCATAACCAATGAGGAGTAGATGACGAGGACAAACCATAACCAATGAGGAGTAGATGACGAGGACAAACCATAACCAATCAGGAGTAGATGACGAGGACAAACCATAACCAATGAGGAGTGGATGACGAGGACAAACCATAACCAATGAGGAGTAGATGACGAGGACAAACCATAACCAATGAGGAGTGGATGACGAGGACAAACCATAACCAATGAGGAGTAGATGACGAGGACAAACCATAACCAATGAGGAGTGGATGACGAGGACAAACCATAACCAATGAGGAGTGGATGACGAGGACAAACCATAACCAATGAGGAGTGGATGACGAGGACAAACCATAACCAATGAGGAGTAGATGACGAGGACAAACCATAACCAATGAGGAGTAGATGACGAGGACAAACCATAACCAATGAGGAGTAGATGACGAGGACAAACCATAACCAATCAGGAGTAGATGACGAGGACAAACCATAACCAATGAGGAGTGGATGACGAGGACAAACCATAACCAATGAGGAGTAGATGACGAGGACAAACCATAACCAATGAGGAGTAGATGACGAGGACAAACCATAACCAATGAGGAGTGGATGACGAGGACAAACCATAACCAATGAGGAGTAGATGACGAGGACAAACCATAACCAATGAGGAGTGGATGACGAGGACAAACCATAACCAATGAGGAGTGGATGACGAGGACAAACCATAACCAATCAGGAGTGGATGACGAGGGATGAACGAGGGATTAAATCAGAAGGATAAGATGTAATCATAGTAATAGAACAACCACAAAAAAAACAAATGGTGAAATAAAAAGAAAATGAGGAAGAAACGTCAACAGAAGATTGAAGGAGTGGTGAGGAGTGAAGAGAGAGACAGAACAGAGACTGTTAAAACCACAATGAATAACAATACTGATCCTAGAATGACAACATGACCTGATATCAACAAGTCTGTCTGCCTGCCTGTCTGTCTGCCTGTCTGTCTGTCTGTCTGCCTGCCTGTCTGTCTGTCTGTCTGTCTGTCTGTCTGTCTGTCTGTCTGTCTGTCTGTCTGTCTGTCTGTCTGCCTGCCTGCCTGTCTGTCTGCCTGCCTGTCTGTCTGTCTGTCTGTCTGTCTGTCTGTCTGTCTGTCTGTCTGTCTGTCTGTCTGTCTGTCTGTCTGTCTGTCTGTCTGTCTGTCTGTCTGTCTGTCTGTCTGTCTGTCTGTCTGTCTGTCTGTGTGTGTGTGTGTGTGTCTGTGTGTGTGTCTCTCTCTGTGTGTGTGTGTGTGTGTGTGTGTGTGTGTTCTTACTGGAGTTGAGTGTCTGTCTGGTCTTGGCGCTGGTACAGTAAGCTTCTATCACCTTCAGGATCTGAGCATCTTCCTCTAGAGCAGCTGTACCTGGAGATGAGAGGAGAGAGGTTAGCCTGTACACCACACACACACACACACACACACACACACACACACACACACACACACACACACACACACACACACACACACACACACACACACACACACACACACACACACACACACACACACACACACACACACACACACACACACACACACACACACACACACACACACACACAGACAGAGGGAACATACTCTTCCTCAGGGCAGACTCCTCTTCTGACGGTTTCCTCTCAGGCTTTCGTTTAGGAAGAAGCTTCTTCACACTCTTAGGACTCTTACTGAGGTCCTGGAGACAGATGGAGAGAATGAGAGAGAGGTAAGAGAGAGTGGTAAGAGAGAGAGGTAAGAGAGAGAGAGGTGAGAGAGAGGTAACAGAGAGGAGAGAGAGAGAGAGGTAAGAGAGAGAGAGAGGTAACAGAGAGAGAGGGGTAAGAGAGAGAGAGGTAAGAGAGAGAGAGGTAAGAGAGAGAGAGGTAAGAGAGAGAGAGAGGTAAGAGAGAGGGAGGTAAGAGAGAGAGAGGTAAGAGAGAGAGAGAGGTAAGAGAGAGAGAGGTAAGAGAGAGAGAGAGGTAAGAGAGAGGGAGGTAAGAGAGAGAGAGGTAAGAGAGAGAGACGTAAGAGAGAGAGAGGTAAGAGAGAGAGAGAGAAGTAAGAGAGAGAGGTAAGAGAGAGAGAGAGAGAGAGAGAGAGAGAGAGAGAGAGAGAGAGGGAGGTAAGAGAGAGAGAGGTAAGAGAGAGAGAGGTAAGAGAGAGAGAGGTAAGAGAGAGAGAGAGAGAGTGCGAGAGAGAGAGGTAAGAGAGAGAGAGAGAGAGAGAGAGAGGGAGGTAAGAGAGAGAGAGGTGAGAGAGAGAGGTAAGAGAGAGAGAGGTAAGAGAGAGAGAGAGGTAAGAGAGAGAGAGAGGTAAGAGAGAGAGAGGTAAGAGAGAGAGAGAGGTAAGAGAGAGGGAGGTAAGAGAGAGAGAGGTAAGAGAGAGAGACGTAAGAGAGAGAGAGGTAAGAGAGAGAGACGTAAGAGAGAGAGAGGTAAGAGAGAGAGAGAGAAGTAAGAGAGAGAGGTAAGAGAGAGAGAGAGAGAGAGAGAGAGAGAGAGAGAGAGAGAGAGGGAGGTAAGAGAGAGAGAGGTAAGAGAGAGAGAGGTAAGAGAGAGAGAGGTAAGAGAGAGAGAGAGAGAGTGCGAGAGAGAGAGGTAAGAGAGAGAGAGAGAGAGAGAGAGAGGGAGGTAAGAGAGAGAGAGGTGAGAGAGAGAGGTAAGAGAGAGAGAGGTAAGAGAGAGAGAGAGGTAAGAGAGAGAGAGGTAAGAGAGAGAGAGGTAAGAGAGAGAGAGGTGAGAGAGAGAGGTAAGAGAGAGAGAGGTAAGAGAGAGAGAGAGGTAAGAGAGAGAGAGGTAAGAGAGAGAGAGAGGTAAGAGAGAGAGAGGTAAGAGAGAGGTAAGAGAGAGAGAGGTAAGAGAGAGAGACGTAAGAGAGAGGGAGGTAAGAGAGAGAGTGCGAGAGAGAGAGGTAAGAGAGAGAGAGAGAGAGAGGGAGGTAAGAGAGAGAGAGGTAAGAGAGAGAGTGCGAGAGTGCGAGAGAGAGAGGTAAGAGAGAGAGAGAGAGAGAGAGAGAGGGAGGTAAGAGAGAGAGAGGTAAGAGAGAGAGTGCGAGAGTGCGAGAGAGAGAGGTAAGAGAGAGAGAGAGAGAGAGAGAGGGAGGTAAGAGAGAGAGGTAAGAGAAAGAGAGGTAAGAGAGAGAGAGGTAAGAGAGAGAGAGAGACCGAGAGAGAGAGAAAAAGAGAAAGACAAAAAGAGAGAGAGATGGTATATGGTTATTTTGACCCTTGGTTATTGTTGTTACTGTTGTCCCGTTGACAATATTTGATTCTCATTTTTTATTTATTTTTATATTGTAAATATCCAAAATAAGCTTTGGCAATATGTATATTGTTACGTCATGCCAATAAAGCGAATTGAATTGAATTGAATTGAGAGAGAGAGGTAAGAGAGAGATTGAGGTAAGAGAGAGAGAGGTAAGAGAGAGAGAGAGAGGTAAGAGAGAGAGAGGTAAGAGAGAGAGCGAGAGAGAGAGAGGTAAGAGAGAGGGAGAGCGAGAGAGCGAGAGAGAGAGAGAGAGAGAGGGGTAACAGAGAGAGAGAGAGAAAGGTAAGAGAGAGAGGTAAGAGAGAGAGCGAGAGAGAGAGGTAAGAGAGAGAGAGGTAAGAGAGAGAGAGAGAGGTAAGAGAGAGAGGTAAGAGAGAGAGAGAGAGAGAGAGAGAGAGAGAGAGAGAGAGAGAGAGATAGATAGCTAGATAGATAGCTAGCTAGCTAGCTAGTAGCTAGATAGATAGATAGATAGATAGATAGATAGATAGATAGATAGATAGATAGATAGATAGATAGATAGATAGATAGATAGATAGATAGATAGATAGATAGATAGATAGATAGATAGATAGATAGATAGATAGATAGATAGATAGATAGATAGATAAGAGAGAGAGAGAGAGATGGAAATGAACAACACAAATAAACCATGACACCCAACCTCACCCAAACACATAACATTTTCTAATGACCCCATCACACACACCCTCCCTCCCCATCACACACACATCCTCCCCATCACACACACCCTCCCTCCCCATCACACACACATCCTCCCCATCACACACATCCTCCCTCCCCATCATACATACCCTCCCTCCCCATCACACACATCCTCCCCATCACACACATCCTCCCTCCCCATCATACATACCCTCCCTCCCCATCACACACACATCCTCCCCATCACACACATCCACCCTCCCCATCACACACATCCTCCCTCCCCATCACACACACATCCTCCCTCCCCATCACACACATCCTCCCACCCCATCACACACATCCTCCCTCCCCATCACACACACATCCTCCCTCCCCATCACACACATCCTCCCTCCCCATCACACACACATCCTCCCTCCCCATCACACACATCCTCCCTCCCCATCACACACATCCTCCCTCCCCATCACACACTAATCCTCCCTCCTCATCACACACACATCCTCCCTCCCCATCACACACACCCTCACTCCCCATCACACACATCCTCCCTCCCCATCACACACTAATCCTCCCTCCTCATCACACACACATCCTCCCTCCCCATCACACACTAATCCTCCCTCCTCATCACACACACATCCTCCCTCCTCATCACACACACATCCTCCCTCCCCATCACACACACATCCACCCCATCACACACATCCTCCCTCCCCATCACACAAAATCCTCCCTCCCCATCACACACATCCTCTCTCCCCATCACACACATCCTCCCTCCCCATCACACACACATCCTCCCTCCCCATCACACACATCCTCCCTCCCCATCACACACATCCTCGCTCCCCATCACACACATCCTCCCTCCCCATCACACACACATCCTCCCTCCCCATCACACACACATCCTCCCTCCCCATCACACACACACATCCTCCCTCCCCATCACACACATCCTCCCTCCCCATCACACACACATCCTCCCTCCCCATCACACACATCCTCCCTCCCCATCACACACACATCCTCCCTCCCCATCACACACATCCTCCCTCCCCATCACACACACATCCTCCCTCCCCATCACACACACATCCTCCCTCCCCATCACACACATCCTCCCTCCCCATCACACACATCCTCCCTCCCCATCACACACACATCCTCCCTCCCCATCACACACATCCTCCCTCCCCATCACACACATCCTCCCTCCCCATCACACACACACCCTCCCTCCCCATCACACACATCCTCCCTCCCCATCACACACTAATCCTCCCTCCTCATCACACACACATCCTCCCTCCCCATCACACACACCCTCCCTCCCCATCACACACATCCTCCCTCCCCATCACACACTAATCCTCCCTCCTCATCACACACACATCCTCCCTCCCCATCACACACACATCCTCCCTCCCCATCACACACTAATCCTCCCTCCTCATCACACACACATCCTCCCTCCTCATCACACACACATCCTCCCTCCCCATCACACACACATCCTCCCCATCACACACACATCCTCCCTCCCCATCACACACTAATCCTCCCTCCCCATCACACAAAATCCTCCCTCCCCATCACACACATCCTCCCTCCCCATCACACACATCCTCCCTCCCCATCACACACACACACTCTCCCGTACCTCCTTGTAGCAGAGTGCTGCAGAGGGCCTGAGGGGGGGTGCGGGGCGCAGGCAGCTGAGGCTCCAAGGTTTGGGGGTGTTGGGGGGCTCCAGGGGCCCCCACATCATGGTGCTGTGTGGAGCCCCATGTGATGAGGGGTGAGGCAGGGTGTGGTAGGCTGGGGCCACCGTCATCGCACGCCCCTCTGCATGACGGGACGGAGTCAAAGGGTGGGAGGGCAACTGATGGAGGGAGGAGAGGAGAGGAGAGGAGAGGAGAGGAGAGGAGAGGAGAGGAGAGGAGAGGAGAGGAGAGGAGAGGAGAGGAGAGGAGAGGAGAGGAGAGGAGAGGAGAGGAGAGGAGAGGAGAGGACGAGATGAGAGAACGAGAGGAGAAAGGAGAGAGAAGTTTTATGAAATTCAAATGTATTTCCCAGAGCTTGGAGATTACACACATGACCAATTCACTCAAAGTGTGCATGCTTGTGTGTGTGTTACTGACCGTGTGGCTGGGGACAGTGAGGGGTTTGTGGCAGGGGACAGTGAGGGGTTTGTGGCTGGGGACGGTGGCCGTGGTTTGTCTAGTCTGACGGGTCAGATGGTCCACCCAGTCCTGCAGGTCCTGCTGACTGTTACACACCACCTGAACACACTCAAATAGACTGCCTGGAAACAAACACACATTACACACATTATACCCAAAACACACATTATACACACATTACACACACGCATTACACACAAAACACACATTACACACATTATACCCAAAACACACATTATACACACATTACACACACGCATTACACACAAAACACACATTACACACATTATACCCAAAACACACATTATACACACATTACACACAAAACACACATTACACACATTATACCCAAAACACACATTATACACACAAAACACACATTACACACATTACACCCAAAACACACATTATACACACATTACACACAAAACACACATTACACACATTATACCCAAAACACACATTATACACATTACACACACGCATTACACACAAAACACACATTACACACATACCCAAAACACACATTACACACATTACACCCAAAACACACATTACACACGTTATCCCCAAAACACACATTATACACACGCATTACACACATTACACACACACACACATTATACACAAAACATACATTATACATACACATATTACACACACACACACAAATTATACACAAAACACATAGCCTCCAACACTCTACTCAGCAAATTGGATGCAGTCTATCATAGTGCCATCTGTTTTGTTACCAAAGCCCCATATACTACCCACCACTGTGACCTGTATGCTCTCGTTGGCTGGTCCTCGCCACATATTCGTCGCCAAACCCACTGGCTCCAGGTCATCTATAAGTCTTTGCTAGGTGAAGCTCCGCCTTATCTCAGCTCACTAGTCACCATAGCAGCACCCACTCGTAGCATGCGCTCCAGCAGTTATATTTCACTGGTCATCCCCAAAGCCAACTCCTCTTTTCCTTCCAGTTCTCTGCTGCCAATGACTAGAACAATTTTTTTTAAATCACTGAAGCTGGAGACTCATATCTCCCTCACTAACTTTAAGCATCAGCTGTCAGAGCAGCTTATCGATCGCAGCACCTGTACACAGCCCATCTGTAAATAGCCCATCCAACTACCTCATCCCCATATTTGATTTTGTTTTTCTGCTCTTTTGCACACCAGTATTTCTACTTGCACATCCTCATCTGCACATCTATCACTCCAGTGTTAATTTGCTAAATTGTAATTACTTCGGCACTATGGCCTATTTATTGCCTTATCTCCCTAATCTTACTACATTTGCACATACTGTATATAGACTTTTCTACTGTATTATTGACAGTATGTTTGTTTATTACATTTTTTACACCTTTATTTAACTAGGCAAGTCAGATTAAGAACACATTCTTATTTTCAAAGACGGCCTAGGAACGGGGGTTAACTGCCTTGTTCAGGGGGGATTCGTTTTTGCAACCTTCGGTTACTAGTCCAACGCTCTAACCACCTGCCTTACATTGCACTCCACGAGGAGCCTGCATGGCAGGCTGACTACCTGTTACGCGAGGGCAGCAAGAAGCCAAGGTAAGTTGCTAGCTAGCATTAAACTTATCTTATAAAAAACGATCAATCTTAACATAATCACTAGTTAACTACACATGGTTGATGATATTACTAGTTTATCTAGCTTGTCCTGCGGTGCCTGTTAATTTATCATCGAATCACACCCTACTTCGACAAACGGGTGTTGATTTAACAAGCACATTTGCGAAAAAAGTACTGTCGTTGCACCAATGTACCTAACCATAAACATCAATGCCTTTCTATGAATCAATACACAAGTATATATTTTTAAACCTGCATATTTAGTTAATATTGCCTGCTAACATGAAATTGTGTCACATCTCTAGCGTTCATTGCACGCAGAGTCAGGGTATATGCAACATTTTGGGCCGCCTGGCTCGTTGCGAACTAATTTGCCTGAATTTTACGTAATTATGACATAACATTGAAGGTTGTGCAATGTAACAGCAATATTTAGACTTATGGATGCCACCCTTCAGATAAAATACGGAACGGTTCCGTATTTCACTGAAAGAAAAAACTTTTGTTTTCGAGATAATAGTTTCCGGATTCGACCATATTAATGACCTAAGGCTCGTATGTCTGTGTGTTTATTATGTTATAATTAAGTCTATGATTTGATAGAGCAGTCTGACTGAGCGGTGGTAGGCAGCAGCAGGCTCGTAACCATTCATTCAAACAGCACTTTCGTGCGTTTTGCCAGCAGCTCTTCGCTGTGCTTCAAGCATTGCGCTGTTTATGACTTCAACCTGGGTGGGTATAATTTGTGGAACGTTCCAACAGGAATCTATTCCAAAAACTTTGTAAATAACAAGGTTGCCGAAAAACAACGCATACAAAGTTGTATAGCGGCAGAATAAGATACCGGGTAGGGAGTGGTCTATTTCATTGCGTTTTTCACTCATCACGTTTATTCCGAAAAATGTCTGTCCTCACATGTCTGTTTGCCTATGGACAAACATTAAGAATAAGCTACGTGGTGAGTTGATGCCTATTCGGCAGCTAGTTAGCTAGGTTTGTATGCGTTGCTACTTTGTATGCGTTGTTGGTTGGCAACCTTTTACTTTACGTTTTTTGGAACAGATTCCTGTTGGAACGTTCCACCCCTTCAAGCCTATCAACTCCCAAGACTAGGCTGGTGTAACCGATGTAAAATGGCTAGCTAGTTAGCGGGGTGCACGCTAATAGCGTTTCAAACATCACTCGCTCTGAGACTTGGAGTAGTTGTTTCCCTTGCTCTGCATGGGTAACGCTGCTTCGAGGGTGGCTGTTGTCGATGTGTTCCTGGTTCGAGCCCAGGTAGGAGCGAGGAGAGGGACGGAAGCTATACTGTTACACTGGCAATACTAAAGTGCCTATAAGAACATCCAATAGTCAAAGGTATATGAAATACAAATCGTATAGAGAGAAATAGTCCTATAATTCCTATAATAACGACAACCTAAAACATCTTACCTGGGAATATTGAAGACTCATGTTAAAAGCAAACACCAGCTTTCATATGTTCCCATGTTCTGAGCAAGGAACTTAAACGTTAGCTTTCTTACATGGCACATATTGCACTTTTACTGTCTTCTCCAACACTTTGTTTTGCATTATTTAAACCAAATTGAACATGTTTCATTATTTATTTGAGGCTAAATTGATTTTATTGATGTATTATATTAAGTTAAAATAAGTGTTCATTCAGTATTGTTGTAATTGGCATTATTACAAATAAACACATTACATATTTTTTTTAATTGGCCGATTAATCGGTATCGGGGTGTTGGCCCTCCAATAATCGGTACCGGTATTGGCATTGATAAATCATAATCGGTCGACTTCTAACACACACACATTATACACACACATCACACACACGCATTATACACAAAACACACATTATACACACATCACACACACACATTACACACACACACAAATTATACACACATCACACACACACATTACACACACACATTATACACAAAACACACATTATACACAAAACACACATTATACACACATTATAAACAAAACACACATTAAACACACATCACACACACATTATACACACACCACAGTAGTCTTACCAGAAAGCTGAAAGGAGTTTTTGTGGGCCTCACTGTCCTCTAGTGTGGTCACAGTCATACCAGACAGCGGCAGCTTCCCCTGTAGACAAGAAGCCATCATCACCATCTGACTCCACACTAAACATGGTGGTCCATCATCACCATCTGACTCCACACTAAACATGGTGGTCCATCATCACCATCTGACTCCACACTAAACATGGTGGTCCATCATCACCATCTGACTCTACACTAAACATGGTGGTCTATCATCACCATCTGACTCCACACTAAACATGGTGGTCCATCATCACCATCTGACTCCACACTAAACATGGTGGTCCATCATCACCATCTGACTCCACACTAAACATGGTGGTCCATCATCACCATCTGACTCCACACTAAACATGGTGGTCCATCATCACAATCTGACTCTACACTAAACATGGTGGTCCATCATCACCATCTGACTCTACACTAAACATGGTGGTCCATCATCACCATCTGACTCCACACTAAACATGGTGGTCCATCATCACCATCTGACTCTACACTAAACATGGTGGTCCATCATCACCATCTGACTCTACACTAAACATGGTGGTCCATCATCACCATCTGACTCCACACTAAACATGGTGGTCCATCATCACCATCTGACTCTACACTAAACATGGTGGTCCATCATCACCATCTGACTCTACACTAAACATGGTGGTCCATCATCACCATCTGACTCTACACTAAACATGGTGGTCCATCATCACCATCTGACTCCACACTAAACATGGTGGTCCATCATCACAATCTGACTCTACACTAAACATGGTGGTCCATCATCACCATCTGACTCTACACTAAACATGGTGGTCCATCATCACCATCTGACTCCACACTAAACATGGTGGTCCATCATCACCATCTGACTCTACACTAAACATGGTGGTCCATCATCACCATCTGACTCTACACTAAACATGGTGGTCCATCATCACCATCTGACTCCACACTAAACATGGTGGTCCATCATCACCATCTGACTCCACACTAAACATGGTGGTCCATCATCACCATCTGACTCCACACTAAACATGGTGGTCCATCATCACCATCTGACTCTACACTAAACATGGTGGTCCATCATCACCATCTGACTCTACACTAAACATGGTGGTCCATCATCACCATCTGACTCCACACTAAACATGGTGGTCCATCATCACCATCTGACTCTACACTAAACATGGTGGTCTATCATCACCATCTGACTCTACACTAAACATGGTGGTCCATCATCACCATCTGACTCTACACTAAACATGGTGGTCCATCATCACCATCTGACTCTACACTAAACATGGTGGTCCATCATCACCATCTGACTCCACACTAAACATGGTGGTCCATCATCACCATCTGACTCTACACTAAACATGGTGGTCCATCATCACCATCTGACTCTACACTAAACATGGTGGTCCATCATCACCATCTGACTCCACACTAAACATGGTGGTCCATCATCACCATCTGACTCTACACTAAACATGGTGGTCCATCATCACAATCTGACTCTACACTAAACATGGTGGTCCATCATCACCATCAGACTCCACACTAAACATGGTGGTCCATCATCACCATCTGACTCCACACTAAACATGGTGGTCCATCATCACCATCTGACTCTACACTAAACATGGTGGTCCATCATCACCATCTGACTCTACACTAAACATGGTGGTCCATCATCACCATCTGACTCCACACTAAACATGGTGGTCCATCATCACCATCTGACTCTACACTAAACATGGTGGTCCATCATCACCATCTGACTCCACACTAAACATGGTGGTCCATCATCACCATCTGACTCCACACTAAACATGGTGGTCCATCATCACCATCTGACTCCACACTAAACATGGTGGTCCATCATCACAATCTGACTCTACACTAAACATGGTGGTCCATCATCACCATCTGACTCCACACTAAACATGGTGGTCCATCATCACAATCTGACTCTACACTAAACATGGTGGTCCATCATCACCATCTGACTCCACACTAAACATGGTGGTCCATCATCACCATCTGACTCCACACTAAACATGGTGGTCCATCATCACCATCTGACTCCACACTAAACATGGTGGTCCATCATCACCATCTGACTCTACACTAAACATGGTGGTCCATCATCACCATCTGACTCCACACTAAACATGGTGGTCCATCATCACCATCTGACTCTACACTAAACATGGTGGTCCATCATCACCATCTGACTCTACACTAAACATGGTGGTCCATCATCACCATCTGACTCTACACTAAACATGGTGGTCCATCATCACCATCTGACTCCACACTAAACATGGTGGTCCATCATCACCATCTGACTCTACACTAAACATGGTGGTCCATCATCACCATCTGACTCCACACTAAACATGGTGGTCCATCATCACCATCTGACTCCACACTAAACATGGTGGTCCATCATCACCATCTGACTCTACACTAAACATGGTGGTCCATCATCACCATCTGACTCTACACTAAACATGGTGGTCCATCATCACCATCTGACTCTACACTAAACATGGTGGTCCATCATCACCATCTGACTCCACACTAAACATGGTGGTCCATCATCACCATCTGACTCCACACTAAACATGGTGGTCCATCATCACCATCTGACTCCACACTAAACATGGTGGTCCATCATCACCATCTGACTCCACACTAAACATGGTGGTCCATCATCACCATCTGACTCTACACTAAACATGGTGGTCCATCATCACCATCTGACTCCACACTAAACATGGTGGTCCATCATCACCATCTGACTCCACACTAAACATGGTGGTCCATCATCACCATCTGACTCTACACTAAACATGGTGGTCCATCATCACAATCTGACTCTACACTAAACATGGTGGTCCATCATCACCATCTGACTCTACACTAAACATGGTGGTCCATCATCACAATCTGACTCTACACTAAACATGGTGGTCCATCATCACCATCTGACTCTACACTAAACATGGTGGTCCATCATCACCATCTGACTCTACACTAACATGGTGGTCCATCATCACCATCTGACTCCACACTAAACTGGTGGTCCATCATCACCATCTGACTCTACACTAACATGGTGGTCCATCATCACCATCTGACTCCACACTAAACATGGTGGTCCATCAGTCACCATCTGACTCCACACTAAACATGGTGGTCCATCATCACCATCTGACTCTACAACTAAACATGGTGGTCCATCATCACCATCTGACTCTACACTAAACATGGTGGTCCATCATCACCATCTGACTCCACACTAAACATGGTGGTCCATCATCACCATCTGACTCCACACTAAACATGGTGGTCCATCATCACCATCTGACTCTACACTAAACATGGGTTGGTCCATCATCACCATCTGACTCACACTAAACATGGTGGTCCATCATCACCATCTGACTCCACACTAAACATGGTGGTCCATCATCACCATCTGACTCTACACTAAACATGGTGGTCCATCATCACCATCTGACTCTACACTAAACATGGTGGTCCATCATCACCATCTGACTCCACACTAAACATGGTGGTCCATCATCACCATCTGACTCCACACTAAACATGGTGGTCCATCATCACCATCTGACTCCACACTAAACATGGTGGTCCATCATCACCATCTGACTCTACACTAAACATGGTGGTCCATCATCACCATCTGACTCCACACTAAACATGGTGGTCCATCATCACCATCTGACTCCACACTAAACATGGTGGTCCATCATCACCATCTGACTCCACACTAAACATGGTGGTCCATCATCACCATCTGACTCTACACTAAACATGGTGGTCCATCATCACCATCTGGACTCTACACTAAACATGGTAGGTCCATCATCACCATCTGACTCCACACTAAACATGGTGGTCCATCATCACCATCTGACTCCACACTAAACATGGTGGTCCATCATCACCATCTGACTCCACACTAAACATGGTGGTCCATCATCACCATCTGACTCCACACTAAACATGGTGGTCCATCATCACCATCTGACTCTACACTAAACATGGTGGTCCATCATCACAATCTGACTCTACACTAAACATGGTGGTCCATCATCACCATCAGACTCTACACTAAACATGGTGGTCCATCATCACCATCTGACTCTACACTAAACATGGTGGTCCATCATCACCATCTGACTCCACACTAAACATGGTGGTCCATCATCACCATCTGACTCTACACTAAACATGGTGGTCCATCATCACCATCTGACTCTACACTAAACATGGTGGTCCATCATCACCATCTGACTCTACACTAAACATGGTGGTCCATCATCACCATCTGACTCCACACTAAACATGGTGGTCCATCATCACCATCTGACTCTACACTAAACATGGTGGTCCATCATCACCATCTGACTCCACACTAAACATGGTGGTCCATCATCACCATCTGACTCCACACTAAACATGGTTGGTCCATCATCACCATCTGACTCTACACTAAACATGGTGGTCCATCATCACCATCTGACTCCACACTAAACATGGTGGTCCATCATCACCATCTGACTCTACCACTAAACATGGGTGGTCCATCATCACCATCTGACTCTACACTAAACATGGTGGTCCATCATCACCATCAGACTCCACACTAAACATGGTGGTCCATCATCACCATCTGACTCCACACTAAACATGGTGGGCCATCATCACCAATCTGACTCCACACTAAACATGGTGGTCCATCATCACCATCAGACTCCACACTAAACATGGTGGTCCCTCATCACCATCTGACTCTACACTAAACATGGTGGTCCATCATCACCATCTGACTCTACACTAAACATGGGTGGTCCATCATCACCATCTGGACTCCACACTAAACATGGTGGTCCATCATCACCATCTGACTCTACACTAAACATGGTGGTCCATCATCACCATCTGACTCTACACTAAACATGGTGGTCCATCATCACCATCTGACTCTACACTAAACATGGTGGTCCATCATCACCATCTGACTCCACACTAAACATGGTGGTCCATCATCACCATCTGACTCTACACTAAACATGGTGGTCCATCATCACCATCTGACTCCACACTAAACATGGTGGTCCATCATCACCATCTGACTCCACACTAAACATGGTGGTCCATCATCACCATCTGACTCTACACTAAACATGGTGGTCCATCATCACAATCTGACTCTACACTAAACATGGTGGTCCATCATCACCATCAGACTCTACACTAAACATGGTGGTCCATCATCACAATCTGACTCTACACTAAACATGGTGGTCCATCATCACCATCAGACTCCACACTAAACATGGTGGTCCATCATCACCATCTGACTCTACACTAAACATGGTGGTCCATCATCACAATCTGACTCTACACTAAACATGGTGGTCCATCATCACCATCTGACTCCACACTAAACATGGTGGTCCATCATCACCATCTGACTCTACACTAAACATGGTGGTCCATCATCACAATCTGACTCCACACTAAACATGGTGGTCCATCATCACCATCTGACTCCACACTAAACATGCTGGTCCATCATCACCATCTGACTCTACACTAAACATGGTGGTCCATCATCACCATCTGACTCCACACTAAACATGGTGGTCCATCATCACCATCTGACTCCACACTAAACATGGTGGTCTATCATCACCATCTGACTCTACACTAAACATGGTGGTCCATCATCACCATCTGACTCCACACTAAACATGGTGGTCCATCATCACCATCTGACTCTACACTAAACATGGTGGTCCATCATCACAATCTGACTCTACACTAAACATGGTGGTCCATCATCACCATCTGACTCTACACTAAACATGGTGGTCCATCAACGCTGGGTCTTAGTCATTAAGCAGCAATAATGTGTGTTTCTTATTGGACAAGTTCCGTGTTTCAGTCCATTTTATTCCATTTGGTGCCAAATTAATATGACCCTGGTATAGTAGACTAAGGGGTTAGGGGTCAGGGGTCATACCTGGAATATAAAGCCACTCATCCTTGGAGTGGCAGATAGCATGAGGAGGACATGAGGGAAGAGCGAGGGGGAGAGGAGAGAGAGGGGGGGAGAGGAGAGAGAGGGGGGAGAGGAGAGAGACAGGGGGGAGAGAGAGAGAGAGAGGAGAGAGAGAGAGAGGGGAGAGGAGAGAGAGAGGGAGAGAGGGGGAGAGGAGAGAGAGAGGGGGGAGAGGAGAGGAGAGAGAGGGGGAGAGGAGAGAGAGAGGGGGGAGAGGAGAGAGAGAGGGGGAGAGGAGAGAGAGAGGGGAGAGGAGAGAGGGGGAGAGGAGAGAGAGAGAGAGAGAGAGAGGGGGAGAGGGGAGGGCAGGAGAGAGAGAGGGGAGGGCAGGAGAGAGAGAGAAGGGGCAGGAGAGAGAGAGAGGGAGAGAGATAGAGGGTAGGGAGAGGGGGATAATTGAATTGACAGGTCTAATTATAGCCTCTACACTACCTGCTTGTTGTATAGTAGGGATGCTATAACAGGTTCATGCTGCTTAGGGTCTAGGTTACCTGTGCTGGGTGAGCACGTTGACTGCTGAGGGGTGGTTGGAGCAGTAACCCACATAGAGAGCCTTCATCTGGGGCATGAGGTTCAGGAAGAAACCCCCTACCTTCTGCTGGCTCTCTGGAAGTCTGCACATGGGAAAACAAACACAAGATGTCAGTCTGTAGCACAACGATGACAAGCTGACTGAATTAAGGACCACTGTAGTACCACAACCCACCACTAGATGTCCCTATATCCTTTATTTACCTCAGAGGGAAACTGCCTTGAAATATCCCAGCAGCAGGACAGATCTGATTGGATTAGACCAGCAGTGACAGGCTCTTTCTCTGATCCCTGTGATGCTGATTGGTGGAAAGGTATGTGAGGGGCAGGACTTACTTGGTGCACTCCTCCAGTGATTGGACGAGCATCTGCTGGAAGGTGCTGATCTCCTCCAGGTTCCCCAGGATCAGATACACATCTGTACTGCTCAGTCTGGAGAGAGAGGAGAGGGGGACAGGAGAGGGGGAGAGGGGGACAGGAGAGGGGGAGAGGAGGACAGGAGAGGGGGAGAGGAGGATGAGAGGGGGACAGGAGAGGGGGAGAGGAGGATGAGAGGGGGACAGGAGAGGGGGAGAGGAGGATGAGAGGGGGAGAGGGGGAGGGGGACAGGGGGAGAGGAGAGGGGGAGAGGAGGATGAGAGGTGAAGAGGGGGACAGGAGGATGAGAGGTGAAGAGGGGGATGAGAGGGGGAGAGGAGAGGGGGAGAGGAGGATGAGAGGTGAAGAGGGGGACAGGAGGATGAGAGGTGAAGAGGGGGATGAGAGGGGGAGAGGAGAGGGGGAGAGGAGAGGAGAGGGGGAGAGGAGGATGAGAGGGGGAGAGGAGAAGGGGAGAGGAGGATGAGAGGGGGAGAGGAGAGGGGGAGAGGGGCATGAGAGGTGAAGAGGGGGATGAGAGGTGAAGAGGGGGATGAGAGGGGGAGAGGGGGATGAGAGGTGAAGAGGGGGATGAGAGGGGGCAGAGGGGGATGAGAGGTGAAGAGGGGAATGAGAGGGGAGAGGGGGATGAGAGGTGAAGAGGGGGATGAGAGGGGAGAGGGGGATGAGAGGGGGAGAGGGGGATGAGAGGTGAAGAGGGGGATGAGAGGGGAGAGGGGGATGAGAGGGGGAGAGGGGGATGAGAGGGGGCAGAGGGGGATGAGAGGTGAAGAGGGGGATGAGAGGGGAGAGGGAGATGAGAGGGGGAGAGGGGGATGAGAGGTGAAGAGGGGGATGAGAGGGGGCAGAGGGGAGAGAGAGCAGGAGTTCTGGAATTAGTCCAGTAGATCCAATCCAACCAGAAGCCATATGTCATTACAGACATACAGACATAGTGAGGTTGGTACAGTACTACTAGAGGACTTTACTTCTCTGTGCTCTGGAGAGATCGCAGGTAGTCGGTCAGAAGGCTCTGGAGGTCCTTGGAATATTCTGTCTCTGTTTCTAGAATGTTCTGCAGCACCTGGGGGGAGAGAGAGAGAGAGACAGAGAAAGAGAGAGGGAGAAAAAGAGAGAGGGAGAGAGTGTGTCTTTGTAACTGAACACTTTCACTCCCTCTGACTCCTAACCCCTCACCCTTGTCCTCCCATTGGCCCAGGGCCTCTAAACAGGCTCCCTGACTCCTAACCCCTCACCCTTGTCCTCCCATTGGCCCAGGGCCTCTAAACAGCATCTCTGACTCCTAACCCCTCACCCTTGTCCTCCCATTGGCCCAGGGCCTCTAAACAGGCTCCCTGACTCCTAACCCCTCACCCTTGTCCTCCCATTGGCCCAGGGCCTCTAAACAGGCTCTCTGACAGTGAGTTACTCCAGGACTAGACAGGTCAGGGAGTTACTCCAGCACTCGACAGGTCAGGGAGTTACTCCAGGACTAGACAGGTCAGGGAGTTACACCAGGACTAGACAGGTCAGGGAGTTACTCCAGGACTCGACAGGTCAGGGAGTTACTCCAGGACTAGACAGGTCAGGGAGTTACTCCAGCACTCGACAGGTCAGGGAGTTACTTCAGGACTAGACAGGTCAGGGAGTTACTCCAGGACTAGACAGGTCAGGGAGTTACTCCAGGACTAGACAGGTCAGGGAGTTACTCCAGCACTCGACAGGTCAGGGAGTTACTCCAGCACTAGACAGGTCAGGGAGTTACTCCAGGACTAGACAGGTCAGGAAGTTACTCCAGGACTAGACAGGTCAGGAAGTTACTCCAGCACTAGACAGGTCAGGAAGTTACTCCAGCACTAGACAGGTCAGGAAGTTACTCCAGGACAAGACAGGTCTGGAAGTTACTCCAGCACTAGACAGGTCAGGGAGTTACTCCAGGACTAGACAGGTCAGGATGTTACACCAGGACTAGACTGGTCAGGGAGTTACTCAAGGACTAGACAGGTCAGGAAGTTACTCCAGCACTAGACAGGTCAGGATGTTACACCAGGACTAGACAGGTCAGGGAGTTACTCCAGGACTAGACAGGTCAGGGAGTTACTCCAGGACTAGACAGGTCAGGATGTTACACCAGGACTAGACAGGTCAGGAAGTTACTCCAGGACTAGACAGGTCAGGGAGTTACTCCAGGACTAGACAGGTCAGGGAGTTACTCCAGCACTAGACAGGTCAGGAAGTTACTCCAGGACAAGACAGGTCTGGAAGTTACTCCAGCACTAGACAGGTCGGGGAGTTACTCCAGGACTAGACAGGTCAGGATGTTACACCAGGACTAGACAAGTCAGGGAGTTACTCAAGGACTAGACAGGTCAGGAAGTTACTCCAGCACTAGACAGGTCAGGGAGTTACTCCAGGACTAGACAGGTCAGGGAGTTACTCCAGGACTAGACAGGTCAGGGAGTTACTCCAGGACTAGACAGGTCAGGATGTTACACCAGGACTAGACAGGTCAGGAAGTTACTCCAGGACTAGACAGGTCAGGATGTTACACCAGGACTAGACAGGTCAGGAAGTTACTCCAGGACTAGACAGGTCAGGGAGTTACTCCAGGACTAGACAGGTCAGGGAGTTACTCCAGCACTAGACAGGTCAGGGAGTTACTCCAGGACTAGACAGGTCAGGGAGTTACTCCAGGACTAGACAGGTCAGGATGTTACACCAGGACTAGACAGGTCAGGAAGTTACTCCAGGACTAGACAGGTCAGGGAGTTACTCCAGGACTAGACAGGTCAGGGAGTTACTCCAGCACTAGACAGGTCAGGAAGTTACTCCAGGACAAGGCAGGTCTGGAAGTTACTCCAGCACTAGACAGGTCAGGGAGTTACTCCAGGACTAGACAGGTCAGGATGTTACACCAGGACTAGACAAGTCAGGGAGTTACTCAAGGACTAGACAGGTCAGGAAGTTACTCCAGCACTAGACAGGTCATGGAGTTACTCCAGGACTAGACAGGTCAGGGAGTTACTCCAGGACTAGACAGGTCAGGGAGTTACTCCAGGACTAGACAGGTCAGGATGTTACACCAGGACTAGACAGGTCAGGAAGTTACTCCAGGACTAGACAGGTCAGGATGTTACACCAGGACTAGACAGGTCAGGAAGTTACTCCAGGAGTAGACAGGTCAGGGAGTTACTCCAGGACTAGACAGGTCAGGGAGTTACTCCAGCACTAGACAGGTCAGGAATTTACTCCAGGACAAGACAGGTCTGGAAGTTACTCCAGCACTAGACAGGTCAGGGAGTTACTCCAGGACTAGACAGGTCAGGATGTTACACCAGGACTAGACAGGTCAGGGAGTTACTCAAGGACTAGACAGGTCAGGAAGTTACTCCAGCACTAGACAGGTCAGGGAGTTACTCCAGGACTAGACAGGTCAGGGAGTTACTCCAGGACTAGACAGGTTTATCTCCTCTCTGATAGCGATAGCTATGGGTGGGAGTGGAGTGAAGTAGGAAGGAGGGGGAGTTGGGATAAAGACAGGAGAAAAAGAGAGGTGTAATGTACAGAGGATAAATAGAGAGGTGTAGTGTACAGAGGATAAATAGAGAGGAGACATAGAGAGGTGTAGTGTACAGAGGATAAATAGAGAGGTGTATTGTACAGCGGAGAAATAGAGAGGTGTAGTGTAATGAGGAGAAATAGAGAGGTGTAGTGTACAGAGGAGACATAGAGAGGTGTAGTGTACAGAGGAGAAATAGAGAGGTGTAGTGTATAGAGGAGACATAGAGAGGTGTAGTGTACAGAGGAGACATAGAGAGGTGTAGTGTACAGAGGAGAAATAGAGAGGTGTAGTGTAGAGAGGATAAATAGAGAGGTGTAGTGTACAGAGGAGACATAGAGAGGTGCAGTGTATAGAGGAGACATAGAGAGGTGTAGTGTACAGAGGAGACATAGAGAGGTGTAGTGTACAGAGGATAAAAAGAGAGGTGTAGTGTACAGAGGATAAATAGAGAGGTGTAGTGTACAGAGGAGACATAGAGAGGTGTAGTGTACAGAGGATAAAAAGAGAGGTGTAGTGTACAGAGGATAAATAGAGAGGTGCAGTGTACAGAGGAGACATAGAGAGGTGTAGTGTACAGAGGAGACATAGAGAGGTGTAGTGTACAGAGGATAAATAGAGAGGTGTAGTGTACAGAGGAGAAATAGAGAGGTGTAGTGTACAGAGGATAAATAGAGAGGTGCAGTGTACAGAGGAGACATAGAGAGGTGTAGTGTATAGAGGATAAATAGAGAGGTGTAGTGTACAGAGGATAAATAGAGAAGTGTATTGTACATCGGAGAAATAGAGAGGTGCAGTGTACAGAGGATAAATAGAGAGGTGTAGTGTACAGAGGAGAAATAGAGAGGTGTATTGTACAGCGGAGAAATAGAGAGGTGCAGTGTACAGAGGAGACATAGAGAGGTGTAGTGTACAGAGGAGACATAGAGAGGTGCAGTGTACAGAGGAGACATAGAGAGGTGTAGTGTACAGAGGAGAAATAGAGAGGTGTATTGTACAGCGGAGAAATAGAGAGGTGCAGTGTACAGAGGAGACATAGAGAGGTGTAGTGTATAGAGGATAAATAGAGAGGTGTAGTGTATAGAGGATAAATAGAGAGGTGCAGTGTACAGAGGATAAATAGAGAGGTGTAGTGTACAGAGGAGACATAGAGAGGTGTAGTGTACAGAGGAGACATAGAGAGGTGTAGTGTACAGAGGAGAAATAGAGAGGTGTAGTGTACAGAGGAGACATAGAGAGGTGTAGTGTACAGAGGATAAATAGAGAGGTGTAGTGTATAGAGGATAAATAGAGAGGTGCAGTGTACAGAGGATAAATAGAGAGGTGTAGTGTACAGAGGAGAAATAGAGAGGTGTAGTGTACAGAGGAGACATAGAGAGGTGTAGTGTACAGAGGAGACATAGAGAGGTGTAGTGTACAGAGGAGACATAGAGAGGTGTATTGTACAGAGGATAAATAGAGAGGTGTAGTGTACAGAGGAGACATAGAGAGGTGTAGTGTATAGAGGATAAATAGAGAGGTGCAGTGTACAGAGGAGACATAGAGAGGTGCAGTGTACAGAGGAGACATAGAGAGGTGTAGTGTATAGAGGAGAAATAGAGAGGTGTAGTGTACAGAAGAGAAATAGAGAGGTGTAGTTTATAGAGGATAAATAGAGAGGTGTAGTGTACAGAGGATAAATAGAGAGGTGTATTGTACAGCAGAGACATAGAGAGGTGCAGTGTACAGAGGAGAAATAGAGAGGTGCAGTGTACAGAGGAGAAATAGAGAGGTGTATTGTACAGCGGAGAAATAGAGAGGTGCAGTGTACAGGGGAGACATAGAGAGGTGTAGTGTATAGAGGATAAATAGAGAGGTGTAGTGTATAGAGGATAAATAGAGGTGTAGTGTACAGAGGATAAATAGAGAGGTGTAATGTACAGAGGATAAATAGAGAGGTGTAGTGTACAGAGGATAAATAGAGAGGTGTAGTGTACAGAAAATAAATAGAGAGGTGTAGTGTACAGAGGAGACATAGAGAGGTGTAGTGTACAGAGGAGACATAGAGAGGTGTAGTGTACAGAGGATAAATAGAGAGGTGTAGTGTATAGAGGATAAATAGAGAGGTGTAGTGTATAGAGGATAAATAGAGAGGTGTAGTGTATAGAGGAGACATAGAGAGGTGTAGTGTACAGAGGAGACATAGAGAGGTGTAGTGTACAGAGGATAAATAGAGAGGTGTAGTGTACAGAGGATAAAAAGAGAGGTGTAGTGTACAGAGGATAAATAGAGAGGTGTAGTGTACAGAGGAGACATAGAGAGGTGTAGTGTACAGAGGATAAAAAGAGAGGTGTAGTGTACAGAGGATAAATAGAGAGGTGCAGTGTACAGAGGAGACATAGAGAGGTGTAGTGTACAGAGGAGACATAGAGAGGTGTAGTGTACAGAGGATAAATAGAGAGGTGTAGTGTACAGAGGAGAAATAGAGAGGTGTAGTGTACAGAGGAGAAATAGAGAGGTGCAGTGTACAGAGGAGACATAGAGAGGTGTAGTGTATAGAGGATAAATAGAGAGGTGTAGTGTACAGAGGATAAATAGAGAAGTGTATTGTACATCGGAGAAATAGAGAGGTGCAGTGTACAGAGGATAAATAGAGAGGTGTAGTGTACAGAGGAGAAATAGAGAGGTGTATTGTACAGCGGAGAAATAGAGAGGTGCAGTGTACAGAGGAGACATAGAGAGGTGTAGTGTACAGAGGAGACATAGAGAGGTGTAGTGTACAGAGGATAAATAGAGAGGTGTAGTGTACAGAGGAGAAATAGAGAGGTGTAGTGTACAGAGGAGAAATAGAGAGGTGTAGTGTACAGAGGAGAAATAGAGAGGTGCAGTGTACAGAGGAGACATAGAGAGGTGCAGTGTACAGAGGAGACATAGAGAGGTGCAGTGTACAGAGGAGAAATAGAGAGGTGTGGTGTACAGAGGAGAAATAGAGAGGTGTATTGTACAGCGGAGAAATAGAGAGGTGCAGTGTACAGAGGAGACATAGAGAGGTGTAGTGTATAGAGGATAAATAGAGAGGTGTAGTGTATAGAGGATAAATAGAGAGGTGCAGTGTACAGAGGATAAATAGAGAGGTGTAGTGTACAGAGGAGACATAGAGAGGTGTAGTGTACAGAGGAGACATAGAGAGGTGTAGTGTACAGAGGAGACATAGAGAGGTGTATTGTACAGAGGATAAATAGAGAGGTGTAGTGTACAGAGGAGACATAGAGAGGTGTAGTGTATAGAGGATAAATAGAGAGGTGCAGTGTACAGAGGAGACATAGAGAGGTGCAGTGTACAGAGGAGACATAGAGAGGTGTAGTGTATAGAGGAGAAATAGAGAGGTGTAGAGTACAGAGGAGAAATAGAGAGGTGTAGTTTATAGAGGATAAATAGAGAGGTGAAGTGTACAGAGGATAAATAGAGAGGTGTATTGTACAGCAGAGACATAGAGAGGTGCAGTGTACAGAGGAGAAATAGAGAGGTGCAGTGTACAGAGGAGAAATAGAGAGGTGTATTGTACAGCGGAGAAATAGAGAGGTGCAGTGTACAGAGGAGACATAGAGAGGTGCAGTGTACAGAGGAGAAATAGAGAGGTGTATTGTACAGCGGAGAAATAGAGAGGTGCAGTTTACAGGGGAGACATAGAGAGGTGTAGTGTATAGAGGATAAATAGAGAGGTGTAGTGTATAAAGGATAAATAGAGGTGTAGTGTACAGAGGATAAATAGAGAGGTGTAGTGTATAGAGGATAAATAGAGAGGTGTAGTGTATAGAGGATAAATAGAGAGGTGTAGTGTATAGAGGAGACATAGAGAGGTGTAGTGTACAGAGGATAAATAGAGAGGTGTAGTGTATAGAGGATAAATAGAGAGGTGTAGTGTATAGAGGATAAATAGAAAGGTGTAGAGTATAGAGGATAAATAGAGAGGTGTAGTGTACAGAGGAGAAATAGAGAGGTGTAGTGTATAGAGGATAAATAGAGAGGTGTAGTGTATAGAGGAGACATAGAGAGGTGTAGTGTACAGAGGATAAATAGAGAGGTGTAGTGTAAAGAGGAGACATAGAGAGGTGTAGTGTACAGAGGATAAATAGAGAGGTGTAGTGTATAGAGGATAAATAGAGAGGTGTAGTGTATAGAGGATAAATAGAGAGGTGTAGTGTACAGAGGAGACATAGAGAGGTGTAGTGTACAGAGGATAAATAGAGAGGTGTAGTGTATAGAGGATAAATAGAGAGGTGTAGTGTATAGAGGATAAATAGAGAGGTGTAGTGTACAGAGGAGACATAGAGAGGTGTAGTGTACAGAGGATAAATAGAGAGGTGTAGTGTACAGAGGAGAAATAGAGAGGTGTAGTGTACAGAGGAGAAATAGAGAGGTGCAGTGTACAGAGGAGACATAGAGAGGTGTAGTGTATAGAGGATAAATAGAGAGGTGTAGTGTACAGAGGATAAATAGAGAAGTGTATTGTACATCGGAGAAATAGAGAGGTGCAGTGTACAGAGGATAAATAGAGAGGTGTAGTGTACAGAGGAGAAATAGAGAGGTGTATTGTACAGCGGAGAAATAGAGAGGTGCAGTGTACAGAGGAGACATAGAGAGGTGTAGTGTACAGAGGAGACATAGAGAGGTGTAGTGTACAGAGGATAAATAGAGAGGTGTAGTGTACAGAGGAGAAATAGAGAGGTGTAGTGTACAGAGGAGAAATAGAGAGGTGCAGTGTACAGAGAGGACATAGAGAGGTGCAGTGTACAGAGGAGACATAGAGAGGTGCAGTGTACAGAGGAGAAATAGAGAGGTGTAGTGTACAGAGGAGAAATAGAGAGGTGTATTGTACAGCGGAGAAATAGAGAGGTGTAGTGTACAGAGGAGACATAGAGAGGTGTAGTGTACAGAGGAGACATAGAGAGGTGTAGTGTACAGAGGAGAAATAGAGAGGTGTAGTGTACAGAGGAGACATAGAGAGGTGTAGTGTACAGAGGATAAATAGAGAGGTGTAGTGTATAGAGGATAAATAGAGAGGTGCAGTGTACAGAGGATAAATAGAGAGGTGTAGTGTACAGAGGAGAAATAGAGAGGTGTAGTGTACAGAGGAGACATAGAGAGGTGTAGTGTACAGAGGAGACATAGAGAGGTGTAGTGTACAGAGGAGACATAGAGAGGTGTATTGTACAGAGGATAAATAGAGAGGTGTAGTGTACAGAGGAGACATAGAGAGGTGTAGTGTATAGAGGATAAATAGAGAGGTGCAGTGTACAGAGGAGACATAGAGAGGTGCAGTGTACAGAGGAGACATAGAGAGGTGTAGTGTACAGAAGAGAAATAGAGAGGTGTAGTTTATAGAGGATAAATAGAGAGGTGTAGTGTACAGAGGATAAATAGAGAGGTGTATTGTACAGCAGAGACATAGAGAGGTGCAGTGTACAGAGGAGAAATAGAGAGGTGCAGTGTACAGAGGAGAAATAGAGAGGTGTATTGTACAGCGGAGAAATAGAGAGGTGCAGTGTACAGAGGAGACATAGAGAGGTACAGTGTACAGAGGAGAAATAGAGAGGTGTACTGTACAGCGGAGAAATAGAGAGGTGCAGTGTACAGGGGAGACATAGAGAGGTGTAGTGTATAGAGGATAAATAGAGAGGTGTAGTGTATAGAGGATAAATAGAGGTGTAGTGTACAGAGGATAAATAGAGAGGTGTAATGTACAGAGGATAAATAGAGAGGTGTAGTGTACAGAGGATAAATAGAGAGGTGTAGTGTACAGAAAATAAATAGAGAGGTGTAGTGTACAGAGGAGACATAGAGAGGTGTAGTGTACAGAGGAGACATAGAGAGGTGTAGTGTACAGAGGATAAATAGAGAGGTGTAGTGTATAGAGGATAAATAGAGAGGTGTAGTGTATAGAGGATAAATAGAGAGGTGTAGTGTATAGAGGAGACATAGAGAGGTGTAGTGTACAGAGGAGACATAGAGAGGTGTAGTGTACAGAGGATAAATAGAGAGGTGTAGTGTACAGAGGATAAAAAGAGAGGTGTAGTGTACAGAGGATAAATAGAGAGGTGTAGTGTACAGAGGAGACATAGAGAGGTGTAGTGTACAGAGGATAAAAAGAGAGGTGTAGTGTACAGAGGATAAATAGAGAGGTGCAGTGTACAGAGGAGACATAGAGAGGTGTAGTGTACAGAGGAGAAATAGAGAGGTGCAGTGTACAGAGGAGACATAGAGAGGTGTAGTGTATAGAGGATAAATAGAGAGGTGTAGTGTACAGAGGATAAATAGAGAAGTGTATTGTACATCGGAGAAATAGAGAGGTGCAGTGTACAGAGGATAAATAGAGAGGTGTAGTGTACAGAGGAGAAATAGAGAGGTGTATTGTACAGCGGAGAAATAGAGAGGTGCAGTGTACAGAGGAGACATAGAGAGGTGTAGTGTACAGAGGAGACATAGAGAGGTGTAGTGTACAGAGGATAAATAGAGAGGTGTAGTGTACAGAGGAGAAATAGAGAGGTGTAGTGTACAGAGGAGAAATAGAGAGGTGTAGTGTACAGAGGAGACATAGAGAGGTGCAGTGTACAGAGGAGACATAGAGAGGTGCAGTGTACAGAGGAGACATAGAGAGGTGCAGTGTACAGAGGAGAAATAGAGAGGTGTGGTGTACAGAGGAGAAATAGAGAGGTGTATTGTACAGCGGAGAAATAGAGAGGTGCAGTGTACAGAGGAGACATAGAGAGGTGTAGTGTACAGAGGATAAATAGAGAGGTGTAGTGTATAGAGGATAAATAGAGAGGTGCAGTGTACAGAGGATAAATAGAGAGGTGTAGTGTACAGAGGAGAAATAGAGAGGTGTAGTGTACAGAGGAGACATAGAGAGGTGTAGTGTACAGAGGAGACATAGAGAGGTGTAGTGTACAGAGGAGACATAGAGAGGTGTATTGTACAGAGGATAAATAGAGAGGTGTAGTGTACAGAGGAGACATAGAGAGGTGTAGTGTATAGAGGATAAATAGAGAGGTGCAGTGTACAGAGGAGACATAGAGAGGTGCAGTGTACAGAGGAGACATAGAGAGGTGTAGTGTACAGAAGAGAAATAGAGAGGTGTAGTTTATAGAGGATAAATAGAGAGGTGTAGTGTACAGAGGATAAATAGAGAGGTGTATTGTACAGCAGAGACATAGAGAGGTGCAGTGTACAGAGGAGAAATAGAGAGGTGCAGTGTACAGAGGAGAAATAGAGAGGTGTATTGTACAGCGGAGAAATAGAGAGGTGCAGTGTACAGAGGAGACATAGAGAGGTACAGTGTACAGAGGAGAAATAGAGAGGTGTACTGTACAGCGGAGAAATAGAGAGGTGCAGTGTACAGGGGAGACATAGAGAGGTGTAGTGTATAGAGGATAAATAGAGAGGTGTAGTGTATAGAGGATAAATAGAGGTGTAGTGTACAGAGGATAAATAGAGAGGTGTAATGTACAGAGGATAAATAGAGAGGTGTAGTGTACAGAGGATAAATAGAGAGGTGTAGTGTACAGAAAATAAATAGAGAGGTGTAGTGTACAGAGGAGACATAGAGAGGTGTAGTGTACAGAGGAGACATAGAGAGGTGTAGTGTACAGAGGATAAATAGAGAGGTGTAGTGTATAGAGGATAAATAGAGAGGTGTAGTGTATAGAGGATAAATAGAGAGGTGTAGTGTATAGAGGAGACATAGAGAGGTGTAGTGTACAGAGGAGACATAGAGAGGTGTAGTGTACAGAGGATAAATAGAGAGGTGTAGTGTACAGAGGATAAAAAGAGAGGTGTAGTGTACAGAGGATAAATAGAGAGGTGTAGTGTACAGAGGAGACATAGAGAGGTGTAGTGTACAGAGGATAAAAAGAGAGGTGTAGTGTACAGAGGATAAATAGAGAGGTGCAGTGTACAGAGGAGACATAGAGAGGTGTAGTGTACAGAGGAGACATAGAGAGGTGTAGTGTACAGAGGATAAATAGAGAGGTGTAGTGTACAGAGGAGAAATAGAGAGGTGTAGTGTACAGAGGAGAAATAGAGAGGTGCAGTGTACAGAGGAGACATAGAGAGGTGTAGTGTATAGAGGATAAATAGAGAGGTGTAGTGTACAGAGGATAAATAGAGAAGTGTATTGTACATCGGAGAAATAGAGAGGTGCAGTGTACAGAGGATAAATAGAGAGGTGTAGTGTACAGAGGAGAAATAGAGAGGTGTATTGTACAGCGGAGAAATAGAGAGGTGCAGTGTACAGAGGAGACATAGAGAGGTGTAGTGTACAGAGGAGACATAGAGAGGTGTAGTGTACAGAGGATAAATAGAGAGGTGTAGTGTACAGAGGAGAAATAGAGAGGTGTAGTGTACAGAGGAGAAATAGAGAGGTGTAGTGTACAGAGGAGAAATAGAGAGGTGCAGTGTACAGAGGAGACATAGAGAGGTGCAGTGTACAGAGGAGACATAGAGAGGTGCAGTGTACAGAGGAGAAATAGAGAGGTGTGGTGTACAGAGGAGAAATAGAGAGGTGTATTGTACAGCGGAGAAATAGAGAGGTGCAGTGTACAGAGGAGACATAGAGAGGTGTAGTGTATAGAGGATAAATAGAGAGGTGTAGTGTATAGAGGATAAATAGAGAGGTGCAGTGTACAGAGGATAAATAGAGAGGTGTAGTGTACAGAGGAGACATAGAGAGGTGTAGTGTACAGAGGAGACATAGAGAGGTGTAGTGTACAGAGGAGACATAGAGAGGTGTATTGTACAGAGGATAAATAGAGAGGTGTAGTGTACAGAGGAGACATAGAGAGGTGTAGTGTATAGAGGATAAATAGAGAGGTGCAGTGTACAGAGGAGACATAGAGAGGTGCAGTGTACAGAGGAGACATAGAGAGGTGTAGTGTATAGAGGAGAAATAGAGAGGTGTAGAGTACAGAGGAGAAATAGAGAGGTGTAGTTTATAGAGGATAAATAGAGAGGTGAAGTGTACAGAGGATAAATAGAGAGGTGTATTGTACAGCAGAGACATAGAGAGGTGCAGTGTACAGAGGAGAAATAGAGAGGTGCAGTGTACAGAGGAGAAATAGAGAGGTGTATTGTACAGCGGAGAAATAGAGAGGTGCAGTGTACAGAGGAGACATAGAGAGGTGCAGTGTACAGAGGAGAAATAGAGAGGTGTATTGTACAGCGGAGAAATAGAGAGGTGCAGTTTACAGGGGAGACATAGAGAGGTGTAGTGTATAGAGGATAAATAGAGAGGTGTAGTGTATAGAGGATAAATAGAGGTGTAGTGTACAGAGGATAAATAGAGAGGTGTAGTGTATAGAGGATAAATAGAGAGGTGTAGTGTATAGAGGATAAATAGAGAGGTGTAGTGTATAGAGGAGACATAGAGAGGTGTAGTGTACAGAGGAGACATAGAGAGGTGTAGTGTACAGAGGATAAATAGAGAGGTGTAGTGTATAGAGGATAAATAGAGAGGTGTAGTGTATAGAGGATAAATAGAAAGGTGTAGAGTATAGAGGATAAATAGAGAGGTGTAGTGTACAGAGGAGAAATAGAGAGGTGTAGTGTATAGAGGATAAATAGAGAGGTGTAGTGTATAGAGGAGACATAGAGAGGTGTAGTGTACAGAGGATAAATAGAGAGGTGTAGTGTAAAGAGGAGACATAGAGAGGTGTAGTGTACAGAGGATAAATAGAGAGGTGTAGTGTATAGAGGATAAATAGAGAGGTGTAGTGTATAGAGGATAAATAGAGAGGTGTAGTGTACAGAGGAGACATAGAGAGGTGTAGTGTACAGAGGATAAATAGAGAGGTGTAGTGTATAGAGGATAAATAGAGAGGTGTAGTGTATAGAGGATAAATAGAGAGGTGTAGTGTACAGAGGAGACATAGAGAGGTGTAGTGTACAGAGGATAAATAGAGAGGTGTAGTGTACAGAGGAGAAATAGAGAGGTGTAGTGTACAGAGGAGAAATAGAGAGGTGCAGTGTACAGAGGAGACATAGAGAGGTGTAGTGTATAGAGGATAAATAGAGAGGTGTAGTGTACAGAGGATAAATAGAGAAGTGTATTGTACATCGGAGAAATAGAGAGGTGCAGTGTACAGAGGATAAATAGAGAGGTGTAGTGTACAGAGGAGAAATAGAGAGGTGTATTGTACAGCGGAGAAATAGAGAGGTGCAGTGTACAGAGGAGACATAGAGAGGTGTAGTGTACAGAGGAGACATAGAGAGGTGTAGTGTACAGAGGATAAATAGAGAGGTGTAGTGTACAGAGGAGAAATAGAGAGGTGTAGTGTACAGAGGAGAAATAGAGAGGTGCAGTGTACAGAGAGGACATAGAGAGGTGCAGTGTACAGAGGAGACATAGAGAGGTGCAGTGTACAGAGGAGAAATAGAGAGGTGTAGTGTACAGAGGAGAAATAGAGAGGTGTATTGTACAGCGGAGAAATAGAGAGGTGTAGTGTACAGAGGAGACATAGAGACGTGTAGTGTACAGAGGAGACATAGAGAGGTGTAGTGTACAGAGGAGAAATAGAGAGGTGTAGTGTACAGAGGAGACATAGAGAGGTGTAGTGTACAGAGGATAAATAGAGAGGTGTAGTGTATAGAGGATAAATAGAGAGGTGCAGTGTACAGAGGATAAATAGAGAGGTGTAGTGTACAGAGGAGAAATAGAGAGGTGTAGTGTACAGAGGAGACATAGAGAGGTGTAGTGTACAGAGGAGACATAGAGAGGTGTAGTGTACAGAGGAGACATAGAGAGGTGTATTGTACAGAGGATAAATAGAGAGGTGTAGTGTACAGAGGAGACATAGAGAGGTGTAGTGTATAGAGGATAAATAGAGAGGTGCAGTGTACAGAGGAGACATAGAGAGGTGCAGTGTACAGAGGAGACATAGAGAGGTGTAGTGTATAGAGGAGAAATAGAGAGGTGTAGTGTACAGAGGAGAAATAGAGAGGTGTAGTTTATAGAGGATAAATAGAGAGGTGTAGTGTACAGAGGATAAATAGAGAGGTGTATTGTACAGCAGAGACATAGAGAGGTGCAGTGTACAGAGGAGAAATAGAGAGGTGCAGTGTACAGAGGAGAAATAGAGAGGTGTATTGTACAGCGGAGAAATAGAGAGGTGCAGTGTACAGAGGAGACATAGAGAGGTGTAGTGTATAGAGGATAAATAGAGAGGTGTAGTGTATAGAGGATAAATAGAGAGGTGCAGTGTACAGAGGATAAATAGAGAGGTGTAGTGTACAGAGGAGACATAGAGAGGTGTAGTGTACAGAGGATAAATAGAGAGGTGTAGTGTACAGAGGAGAAATAGAGAGGTGTAGTGTACAGAGGAGACATAGAGAGGTGTAGTGTACAGAGGATAAATAGAGAGGTGTAGTGTATAGAGGATAAATAGAGAGGTGCAGTGTACAGAGGATAAATAGAGAGGTGTAGTGTACAGAGGAGAAATAGAGAGGTGTAGTGTACAGAGGAGACATAGAGAGGTGTAGTGTACAGAGGAGACATAGAGAGGTGTAGTGTACAGAGGAGACATAGAGAGGTGTATTGTACAGAGGATAAATAGAGAGGTGTAGTGTACAGAGGAGACATAGAGAGGTGTAGTGTATAGAGGATAAATAGAGAGGTGCAGTGTACAGAGGAGACATAGAGAGGTGCAGTGTACAGAGGAGACATAGAGAGGTGTAGTGTATAGAGGAGAAATAGAGAGGTGTAGTGTACAGAGGAGAAATAGAGAGGTGTAGTTTATAGAGGATAAATAGAGAGGTGTAGTGTACAGAGGATAAATAGAGAGGTGTATTGTACAGCAGAGACATAGAGAGGTGCAGTGTACAGAGGAGAAATAGAGAGGTGCAGTGTACAGAGGAGAAATAGAGAGGTGTATTGTACAGCGGAGAAATAGAGAGGTGCAGTGTACAGAGGAGACATAGAGAGGTGCAGTGTACAGAGGAGAAATAGAGAGGTGTATTGTACAGCGGAGAAATAGAGAGGTGCAGTTTACAGGGGAGACATAGAGAGGTGTAGTGTATAGAGGATAAATAGAGAGGTGTAGTGTATAGAGGATAAATAGAGGTGTAGTGTACAGAGGATAAATAGAGAGGTGTAATGTACAGAGGATAAATAGAGAGGTGTAGTGTACAGAGGATAAATAGAGAGGTGTAGTGTACAGAAAATAAATAGAGAGGTGTAGTGTACAGAGGAGACATAGAGAGGTGTAGTGTACAGAGGAGACATAGAGAGGTGTAGTGTACAGAGGATAAATAGAGAGGTGTAGTGTATAGAGGATAAATAGAGAGGTGTAGTGTATAGAGGATAAATAGAGAGGTGTAGTGTATAGAGGAGACATAGAGAGGTGTAGTGTACAGAGGAGACATAGAGAGGTGTAGTGTACAGAGGATAAATAGAGAGGTGTAGTGTATAGAGGATAAATAGAGAGGTGTAGTGTATAGAGGATAAATAGAGAGGTGTAGTGTATAGAGGATAAATAGAGAGGTGTAGTGTACAGAGGAGAAATAGAGAGGTGTAGTGTATAGAGGATAAATAGAGAGGTGTAGTGTATAGAGGAGACATAGAGAGGTGTAGTGTACAGAGGATAAATAGAGAGGTGTAGTGTAAAGAGGAGACATAGAGAGGTGTAGTGTACAGAGGATAAATAGAGAGGTGTAGTGTATAGAGGATAAATAGAGAGGTGTAGTGTATAGAGGATAAATAGAGAGGTGTAGTGTACAGAGGAGACATAGAGAGGTGTAGTGTACAGAGGATAAATAGAGAGGTGTAGTGTATAGAGGATAAATAGAGAGGTGTAGTGTATAGAGGATAAATAGAGAGGTGTAGTGTACAGAGGAGACATAGAGAGGTGTAGTGTACAGAGGATAAATAGAGAGGTGTAGTGTACAGAGGAGAAATAGAGAGGTGTAGTGTACAGAGGAGAAATAGAGAGGTGCAGTGTACAGAGGAGACATAGAGAGGTGTAGTGTATAGAGGATAAATAGAGAGGTGTAGTGTACAGAGGATAAATAGAGAAGTGTATTGTACATCGGAGAAATAGAGAGGTGCAGTGTACAGAGGATAAATAGAGAGGTGTAGTGTACAGAGGAGAAATAGAGAGGTGTATTGTACAGCGGAGAAATAGAGAGGTGCAGTGTACAGAGGAGACATAGAGAGGTGTAGTGTACAGAGGAGACATAGAGAGGTGTAGTGTACAGAGGATAAATAGAGAGGTGTAGTGTACAGAGGAGAAATAGAGAGGTGTAGTGTACAGAGGAGAAATAGAGAGGTGTAGTGTACAGAGGAGAAATAGAGAGGTGCAGTGTACAGAGAGGACATAGAGAGGTGCAGTGTACAGAGGAGACATAGAGAGGTGCAGTGTACAGAGGAGAAATAGAGAGGTGTAGTGTACAGAGGAGAAATAGAGAGGTGTATTGTACAGCGGAGAAATAGAGAGGTGCAGTGTACAGAGGAGACATAGAGAGGTGTAGTGTATAGAGGATAAATAGAGAGGTGTAGTGTATAGAGGATAAATAGAGAGGTGCAGTGTACAGAGGATAAATAGAGAGGTGTAGTGTACAGAGAGGACATAGAGAGGTGCAGTGTACAGAGGAGACATAGAGAGGTGCAGTGTACAGAGGAGAAATAGAGAGGTGTAGTGTACAGAGGAGAAATAGAGAGGTGTATTGTACAGCGGAGAAATAGAGAGGTGCAGTGTACAGAGGAGACATAGAGAGGTGTAGTGTATAGAGGATAAATAGAGAGGTGTAGTGTATAGAGGATAAATAGAGAGGTGCAGTGTACAGAGGATAAATAGAGAGGTGTAGTGTACAGAGGAGACATAGAGAGGTGTAGTGTACAGAGGAGACATAGAGAGGTGTAGTGTACAGAGGAGAAATAGAGAGGTGTAGTGTACAGAGGAGACATAGAGAGGTGTAGTGTACAGAGGATAAATAGAGAGGTGTAGTGTATAGAGGATAAATAGAGAGGTGCAGTGTACAGAGGATAAATAGAGAGGTGTAGTGTACAGAGGAGAAATAGAGAGGTGTAGTGTACAGAGGAGACATAGAGAGGTGTAGTGTACAGAGGAGACATAGAGAGGTGTAGTGTACAGAGGAGACATAGAGAGGTGTATTGTACAGAGGATAAATAGAGAGGTGTAGTGTACAGAGGAGACATAGAGAGGTGTAGTGTATAGAGGATAAATAGAGAGGTGCAGTGTACAGAGGAGACATAGAGAGGTGCAGTGTACAGAGGAGACATAGAGAGGTGTAGTGTATAGAGGAGAAATAGAGAGGTGTAGTGTACAGAGGAGAAATAGAGAGGTGTAGTTTATAGAGGATAAATAGAGAGGTGTAGTGTACAGAGGATAAATAGAGAGGTGTATTGTACAGCAGAGACATAGAGAGGTGCAGTGTACAGAGGAGAAATAGAGAGGTGCAGTGTACAGAGGAGAAATAGAGAGGTGTATTGTACAGCGGAGAAATAGAGAGGTGCAGTGTACAGAGGAGACATAGAGAGGTGCAGTGTACAGAGGAGAAATAGAGAGGTGTATTGTACAGCGGAGAAATAGAGAGGTGCAGTTTACAGGGGAGACATAGAGAGGTGTAGTGTATAGAGGATAAATAGAGAGGTGTAGTGTATAGAGGATAAATAGAGGTGTAGTGTACAGAGGATAAATAGAGAGGTGTAATGTACAGAGGATAAATAGAGAGGTGTAGTGTACAGAGGATAAATAGAGCGGTGTAGTGTACAGAAAATAAATAGAGAGGTGTAGTGTACAGAGGAGACATAGAGAGGTGTAGTGTACAGAGGAGACATAGAGAGGTGTAGTGTACAGAGGATAAATAGAGAGGTGTAGTGTATAGAGGATAAATAGAGAGGTGTAGTGTATAGAGGATAAATAGAGAGGTGTAGTGTATAGAGGAGACATAGAGAGGTGTAGTGTACAGAGGAGACATAGAGAGGTGTAGTGTACAGAGGATAAATAGAGAGGTGTAGTGTATAGAGGATAAATAGAGAGGTGTAGTGTATAGAGGATAAATAGAGAGGTGTAGTGTATAGAGGATAAATAGAGAGGTGTAGTGTACAGAGGAGAAATAGAGAGGTGTAGTGTATAGAGGATAAATAGAGAGGTGTAGTGTATAGAGGAGACATAGAGAGGTGTAGTGTACAGAGGATAAATAGAGAGGTGTAGTGTACAGAGGAGACATAGAGAGGTGTAGTGTACAGAGGATAAATAGAGAGGTGTAGTGTATAGAGGATAAATAGAGAGGTGTAGTGTATAGAGGATAAATAGAGAGGTGTAGTGTACAGAGGAGACATAGAGAGGTGTAGTGTACAGAGGATAAATAGAGAGGTGTAGTGTATAGAGGATAAATAGAGAGGTGTAGTGTATAGAGGATAAATAGAGAGGTGTAGTGTACAGAGGATAAATAGAGAGGTGTAGTGTATAGAGGATAAATAGAGAGGTGTAGTGTATAGAGGATAAATAGAGAGGTGTAGTGTACAGAGGAGACATAGAGAGGTGTAGTGTACAGAGGATAAATAGAGAGGTGTAGTGTATAGAGGATAAATAGAGAGGTGTAGTGTATAGAGGATAAATAGAGAGGTGTAGTGTACAGAGGATAAATAGAGAGGTGTAGTGTATAGAGGATAAATAGAGAGGTGTAGTGTATAGAGGATAAATAGAGAGGTGTAGTGTATAGAGGATAAATAGAGAGGTGTAGTGTATAGAGGATAAATAGAGAGGTGTAGTGTACAGAGGAGACATAGAGAGGTGTAGTGTACAGAGGATAAATAGAGAGGTGTAGTGTACAGAGGATAAATAGAGAGGTGTAGTGTATAGAGGATAAATAGAGAGGTGTAGTGTATAGAGGATAAATAGAGAGGTGTAGTGTACAGAGGAGACATAGAGAGGTGTAGTGTACAGAGGAGACATAGAGAGGTGTAGTGTACAGAGGATAAATAGAGAGGTGTAGTGTATAGAGGATAAATAGAGAGGTGTAGTGTATAGAGGATAAATAGAGAGGTGTAGTGTATAGAGGATAAATAGAGAGGTGTAGTGTACAGAGGATAAATAGAGAGGTGTAGTGTATAGAGGATAAATAGAGAGGTGTAGTGTATAGAGGATAAATAGAGAGGTGTAGTGTATAGAGGATAAATAGAGAGGTGTAGTGTACAGAGGATAAATAGAGAGGTGTAGTGTATAGAGGATAAATAGAGAGGTGTAGTGTACAGAGGATAAATAGAGAGGTGTAGTGTATAGATGATAAATAGAGAGGTGTAGTGTACAGAGGATAAATAGAGAGGTGTAGTGTACAGAGGATAAATAGAGAGGTGTAGTGTATAGAGGATAAATAGAGAGGTGTAGTGTACAGAGGATAAATAGAGAGGTGTAGTGTACAGAGGAGACATAGAGAGGTGTAGTGTACAGAGGATAAATAGAGAGGTGTAGTGTATAGAGGAGACATAGAGAGGTGTAGTGTATAGAGGATAAATAGAGAGGTGTAGTGTACAGAGGAGACATAGAGAGGTGTAGTGTATAGAGGATAAATAGAGAGGTGTAGTGTATAGTATGTGTTTCTGTGTTCTTTCATGTCAATAGGTCAAGCTACAGCATTAAGAGTAATGTCCACAGAGACAGAAGGAAAGAGCGGGATGATGACCAGGTCCTACCAGGTTGTAGTAGGTCTTGCTGATGGCTGTAGTGTCAAAGCCTTTTGGGGGACTCTTCAGGGTCCCAGATTTGGGAGACACTTGTTTGTCTGAGAAGGAGAGGGGGAGAAAGAGAGACAGTAGAGAGAGAGAGATAGAGGGAGAGTAGAGGGAGAGAGAGAGGGAGAGTAGAGGGAGAGTAGAGGGAGAGAGAGAGAGAGTAGAGGGAAAGTAGAAGGAGAGTAGAGGGAAAGTAGAAGGAGAGTAGAGGGAGAGAGAGAGAGTATAGGGAGAGAGAGTAGAGGGAGAGAGAGAGAGAGAGAGAGAGAGAGAGTAGAGGGAGAGAGAGAGTAGAGGGAGAGTAGAAGGAGAGTATAGGGAAAGTAGAGGGAGAGTAGAGGGAGAGTAGAGGGAGAGTAGAGGGAGAGAGAGAGTAGAGGGAGAGAGAGTAGAGGGAGAGAGAGAGAGAGAGAGAGAGAGAGAGTAGAGGGAGAGAGAGAGTAGAGGGAGAGTAGAGGGAGAGTAGAGGGAGAGTAGAGGGAGAGAGAGAGTAGAGGGAGAGAGAGAGTAGAGGGAGAGTAGAGGGAGAGTAGAGGGAGAGAGAGAGTAGAGGGAGAGAGAGAGTAGAGGGAGAGAGAGGGAGAGAGAGAGAGAGAGAGTAGAGGGAGAGAGAGAGTAGAGGGAGAGTAGAGGGAGAGTAGAGGGAGAGTAGAGGGAGAGTATAGGGAAAGTAGAGGGAGAGTAGAGGGAGAGTAGAGGGAGAGAGAGAGTAGAGGGAGAGAGAGTAGAGGGAGAGAGAGAGAGAGAGAGAGAGAGAGAGTAGAGGGAGAGAGAGAGTAGAGGGAGAGTAGAGGGAGAGTAGAGGGAGAGTAGAGGGAGAGAGAGAGTAGAGGGAGAGAGAGAGTAGAGGGAGAGTAGAGGGAGAGTAGAGGGAGAGAGAGAGTAGAGGGAGAGAGAGAGTAGAGGGAGAGAGAGGGAGAGTAGAGGGAGAGTAGAAGGAGAGAGAGAGTAGAGGGAGAGAGAGAGAGTAGAGGGAGAGTAGAGGGAGAGTAGAGGGAGAGTAGAGGGAGAGAGAGAGTAGAGGGAGAGAGAGAGTGAGATAGAGGGAGAGAGAGAGTAGAGGGAGAGAGAGGGAGAGTAGAGGGAGAGAGAGAGTAGAGGGAGAGAGAGAGTGAGAATAGAGGGAGAGAGAGGGAGAGTAGAGGGAGAGAGAGAGTAGAGGGAGAGAGAGAGTAGAGGGAGAGAGAGAGAGAGTAGAGGGAGAGAGAGTAGAGGGAGAGAGAGGAGAGTAGAGGGAGAGAGAGAGTAGATGGAGAGAGAGAGAGAGTAGAGGGAGAGTAGAGGGAGAGAGAGAGTAGAGGGAGAGAGTAGAGGGAGAGAGAGAGTAGAGGGAGAGAGAGAGTAGAGGGAGAGAGAGAGAGTAGAGGGAGAGTAGAGGAGAGAGAGAGTAGAGGGAGAGAGTAGAGGGAGAGAGAGAGAGTAGAGGGAGAGTAGAGGGAGAGAGAGTAGAGAGAGAGAGTAGAGGGAGAGAGAGAGGAGATAGAGGGAGAGAGAGAGAGAGTAGAGGGAGAGAGAGAGTAGAGGGAGAGAGAGAGTAGAGGGAGAGAGAGAGTAGAGAGTGAGAGAGTAGAGGGAGAGAGAGGGAGAGTAGAGGGAGAGAGAGAGTAGATGGAGAGAGAGAGAGAGTAGAGGGAGAGTAGAGGGAGAGAGAGAGTAGAGGGAGAGAGTAGAGGGAGAGAGAGAGAGTAGAGGGAGAGAGAGAGTAGAGGGAGAGTAGAGGGAGAGAGTAGAGGGAGAGAGAGAGAGTAGAGAGAGAGAGAGAGTAGAGGGAGAGTGAGAGTAGAGGGAGAGTAGAGGGACAGAGAGAGTAGAGAGAGAGTAGAGGGAGAGTAGAGGGAGAGTAGAGGGAGAGTAGAGGGAGAGTAGAGAGAGTAGAGAGAGAGTAGAGGGAGGGAGAGAGAGGGAGAGTGGAGGGAGAGTAGAGAGAGAGAGAGAGAGAGAGAGAGAGAGAGTAGAGGGAGAATAGAGATAGAGAGAGAGAGAGAGAGAGAGAGAGAGAGAGAGTAGAGGGAGAGTAGAGAGAGAGTAGAGGGAGAGAGAGAGTAGAGGGAGAGAGAGGGAGAGTAGAGGGAGAGTAGAGAGAGAGTAGAGGGAGAGAGAGAGTAGAGGGAGAGTAGAGGGAGAGAGAGGGAGAGTAGAGGGAGAGTAGAGAGAGAGTAGAGGGAGAGAGAGAGTAGAGGGAGAGTAGAGGGAGAGTATAGGGAGAGTAGAGGGAGAGAGAGTGAGAGAGAGAGAGTAGAGAGAGAGAGAGAGTAGAGGGAGAGTAGAGAGAGAGAGTAGAGAGAGAGAGAGAGTAGAGAGAGAGAGAATAGAGAGAGAGAGAGAGTAGAGGGAGAGAGAGAGTAGAGGGAGAGAGAGGGAGAGTAG
>NC_138315.1:40235000-40282500 GCF_965601325.2 Salmo salar
AGGGGAGGAGGGGTAGAGAGGGGATGAGGGGTAGAGAGGGGAGGAGGGGTAGAGAGGGGAGGAGGGGTAGAGAGGGGATGAGGGGTAGAGAGGGGAGGAGGGGTAGAGAGGGGATGAGGGGTAGAGAGGGGAGGAGGGGTAGAGAGGAGAGGAGGGGTAGAGAGGGGAGGAGGGGTAGAGAGGGGAGGAGGGGTAGAGAGGGGATGAGGGGTAGAGAGGGGATGAGGGGTAGAGAGGGAGGAGGGGTAGAGAGGGGATGAGGGGTAGAGAGGGGAGGAGGGGTAGAGAGGGGATGAGGGGTAGAGAGGGGATGAGGGGTAGAGAGGGGAGGAGGGGTAGAGAGGGGATGAGGGGTAGAGAGGGGATGAGGGGTAGAGAGGGGATGAGGGGTAGAGAGGGGATGAGGGGTAGAGAGGGGATGAGGGGTAGAGAGGAGAGGAGGGGTAGAGAGGGGAGGAGGGGTAGAGAGGGGAGGAGGGGTAGAGAGGGGAGGAGGGGTAGAGAGGGGAGGAGGGGTAGAGAGGGGATGAGGGGTAGAGAGGAGAGGATGGGTAGAGAGGGGAGGAGGGGTAGAGAGGGGAGGAGGGGTAGAGAGGGGAGGAGGGGTAGAGAGGGGATGAGGGGTAGAGAGGGGATGAGGGGTAGAGAGGGGATGAGGGGTAGAAAGGGGAGGAGGGGTAGAGAGGGGATGAGGGGTAGAGAGGGGAGGAGGGGTAGAGAGGGGAGGAGGGGTAGAGAGGGGATGAGGGGTAGAGAGGGGATGAGGGGTAGAAAGGGGAGGAGGGGTAGAGAGGGGATGAGGGGTAGAGAGGGGATGAGGGGTAGAGAGGGGAGGAGGGGTAGAGAGGGGATGAGGGGTAGAGAGGGGAGGAGGGGTAGAGAGGGGAGGAGGGGTAGAGAGGGGATGAGGGGTAGAGAGGGGAGGAGGGGTAGAGAGGGGATGAGGGGTAGAGAGGGGAGGAGGGGTAGAGAGGGGAGGAGGGGTAGAGAGGGGATGAGGGGTAGAGAGGGGAGGAGGGGTAGAGAGGGGATGAGGGGTAGAGAGGGGAGGAGGGGTAGAGAGGAGAGGAGGGGTAGAGAGGGGAGGAGGGGTAGAGAGGGGAGGAGGGGTAGAGAGGGGATGAGGGGTAGAGAGGGGATGAGGGGTAGAGAGGGGAGGAGGGGTAGAGAGGGGATGAGGGGTAGAGAGGGAGGAGGGGTAGAGAGGGGATGAGGGGTAGAGAGGGGAGGAGGGGTAGAGAGGGGAGGAGGGGTAGAGAGGGGATGAGGGGTAGAGAGGGGATGAGGGGTAGAGAGGGGATGAGGGGTAGAGAGGGGATGAGGGGTAGAGAGGGGATGAGGGGTAGAGAGGAGAGGAGGGGTAGAGAGGGAGGAGGGGTAGAGAGGGGAGGAGGGGTAGAGAGGGGAGGAGGGGTAGAGAGGGGATGAGGGGTAGAGAGGGGAGGATGGGTAGAGAGGGGAGGAGGGGTAGAGAGGGGAGGAGGGGTAGAGAGGGGAGGAGGGGTAGAGAGGGGATGAGGGGTAGAGAGGGGATGAGGGGTAGAGAGGGGATGAGGGGTAGAAAGGGGAGGAGGGGTAGAGAGGGGATGAGGGGTAGAGAGGGAGGAGGGGTAGAGAGGGGAGGAGGGGTAGAGAGGGGATGAGGGGTAGAGAGGGGATGAGGGGTAGAGAGGGGAGGAGGGGTAGAGAGGGGATGAGGGGTAGAGAGGGGATGAGGGGTAGAGAGGGGAGGAGGGGTAGAGAGGGGATGAGGGGTAGAGAGGGGAGGAGGGGTAGAGAGGGGAGGAGGGGTAGAGAGGGGATGAGGGGTAGAGAGGGGAGGAGGGGTAGAGAGGGGATGAGGGGTAGAGAGGGGATGAGGGGTAGAGAGGGGAGGAGGGGTAGAGAGGGGATGAGGGGTAGAGAGGGGAGGAGGGGTAGAGAGGGGATGAGGGGTAGAGAGGGGATGAGGGGTAGAGAGGGGAGGAGGGGTAGAGAGGGGATGAGGGGTAGAGAGGGGAGGAGGGGTAGAGAGGGGAGGAGGGGTAGAGAGGGGATGAGGGGTAGAGAGGGGATGAGGGGTAGAGAGGGGAGGAGGGGTAGAGAGGGGATGAGGGGTAGAGAGGGGATGAGGGGTAGAGAGGGGAGGAGGGGTAGAGAGGGGAGGAGGGGTAGAGAGGGAGGAGGGGTAGAGAGGGGAGGAGGGGTAGAGAGGGGAGGAGGGGTAGAGAGGGGATGAGGGGTAGAGAGGGGAGGAGGGGTAGAGAGGGAGGAGGGGTAGAGAGGGGAGGAGGGGTAGAGAGGGGATGAGGGGTAGAGAGGGGATGAGGGGTAGAGAGGGAAGGAGGGGTAGAGAGGGGATGAGGGGTAGAGAGGGGAGGAGGGGTAGAGAGGGGAGGAGGGGTAGAGAGGGGATGAGGGGTAGAGAGGGGAGGAGGGGTAGAGAGGGGAGGAGGGGTAGAGAGGGGAGGAGGGGTAGAGAGGGGAGGAGGGGTAGAGAGGGGATGAGGGGTAGAGAGGGAGGAGGGGTAGAGAGGGGAGGAGGGGTAGAGAGGGGATGAGGGGTAGAGAGGGGAGGAGGGGTAGAGAGGGGAGGAGGGGTAGACAGGGGAGGAGGGGTAGAGAGGGGAGGAGGGGTAGAGAGGGGAGGAGGGGTAGAGAGGGGAGGAGGGGTAGAGAGGGGATGAGGGGTAGAGAGGGGAGGAGGGGTAGAGAGGGGAGGAGGGGTAGAGAGGAGGAGGAGGTTCAGTAAGGGCTGCAGAAGCATCCTGAAGATAAGCCCACACAAATCTCCATTTGACATAGATACATACCTTTTAGAAGTTGGACACTAAGGCTGGGGTGTGTGTGTGTGTGTGTGTGTGTGTGTGTGTGTGGTGTGTGTGTGTGTGTGTGTGTGTGTGTGTGGGTGTGTGTCTCACCGGGCTGCGGTTCTGAAGCAGCTTGGAGGATCGGCCCAATGATGACTGGGAGGCCAGAGACTCAAACGACTTGATCCGATGGTCCGAAGAGTGACGGGCACACACACTGTCACTGCCCACTCCAATGTCTAGGGATAACCAATAGAGCAGTTACACACACACACACACACACACACACACACACACACACACACACACACACACACACACACACACACACACACACACACACACACACACACACACACACACACACACACACACTAACCTGCAGTCACTTTGTTCAGAGCCACCAGACTGCTGAGTATCTTGGAGAAGTTCAGTCCTAGGACCAGATCACTGGGCTCAAACGGCTGGGGGACAAGAGAAAGACAGGTCAGTGTGTGTGTGTGTGTGTGTGTGTGTGTGTGTGTGTGTGTGTGTGTGTGTGTGTGTGTGTGTGTGTGTGTGTGTGTGTGTGTGTGTGTGTGTGTGTGTGTGTGTGTGTGTGTGTGTGTGTGTGTGTGTGTGTGTGTGACATGGTGTTAGAGCCAAAGCTAAAATACGTGGAGACATGCCATTTCCCCAAATACTGGAGCTGGGTCACATTGCCTGCCAAGCCCATCCTCCCTCCAGCTCCATCTCTCCATCTTGCTCCATCACTCCAAGCCTCCCTCCATCTCCCTCTCTCCCATCCTCCCTCCATCTCCCTCCCATCCTCCCTCCATCTCTCCCAGCCTACCTCCATCTCTCCCAGCCTCCCTCCATCTTCCTCCCCCCATCCATCTCCATCTCTCGCAGCCTCCCTCCATCTCTCCCATCCATCTCCCTCCCATCCTCCCTCCATCTCTCCCAGCCTCCCTCCATCTCCCTCCCTCCATCTCCCTCCCATCCATCTCCCTCCCTCCCTCCCATCCTCCCTCCATCTCTCCCAGCCTCCCTCCATCTCTCCCAGCCTCCCTCAATCTCCCTCCCTCCCTCCCATCCATCTCTCCCATCCTCCCTCCCTCCATCTCTCCCAGCCTCCCTCCATCTCCCTTCCTCCCTCCATCTCTCCCAGCCTCCCTCCATCTCCCTCCCTCCCATCCTCCCTCCCTCCCTCCCATCCTCCCTCCCTCTGTCTCTATCTCATACACACATTCAATGGTTTAGGAGGTCAAATAATACATGCAGAAAAAAGTGAAAGTGACATCACATAAAAAGTGTCATCACAATGTGATCTATGCTCCAAAGCGGTTCGTGAAACAGCATGTTGACCGTTGGGGTTTAATAAGAACTGAAAGCTTAACTTCTCTAGGAAAGGGGGGCAGTATTGAGTAGCTTGGATGAAAAACATGCCCAAAGTCAAATGCCTGCTACTCAGGCTAGAATATGCATATTATTAGTAGATTTGGATAGAAAACACTCTGAAGTTTCTAAAACTGTTTGAATGATGTCTGTGAGTATAACAGAACTCATATGGCACGCAAAAACCTGAGAAAAATCCAACCAGGAAGTAGGAAATCTGGGGTTTGTAGTTCTTCAAGTGATTGCCTCTCCAGTATACAGTGTCTGTGGGGTCATATTGCACTTTCTAAGGCTTCCACTAGATGTCAACAGTCTTTAGAACCTTGTTTCAGGCTTCTACTGTGAATGGGAAGAGAATAAGAGCTGATTCAGTCATGTGTCTGGAAAATTGGCATGAGCTCAAATATGCGCACGGCCGTGAGAGCGAGCTGCCTTTCCTTTCAATTCTAAAGACAATGGAATTGTCCGGTTGGAATATTATTGCAGATTTATGATAAAAATGTTCTAAAGATTGATTCTATACATCGTTTGACATGTTTCTACGAACTGTAATGAAACTATTTTTACTTTTCGTCTGGACTAAACTCACGCGCTTAGTGAATTTGGAGTGCTGGACTAAACACGCGAACAAAATTGAGGTATTTGGACATAAAGATGAACTTTATCGAACAAAACAAACATTTATTGTGGAACTGGGATTCCTGGGAGTGCATTCTGATGAAGATCATCAAAGGTAAGTGAATATTTATAATGTTATTTCTGACTTCTGTTGACTCCAAAATGGCGGGTATCTGTATGGCTTGTTTTGATGTCTGAGCGCTGTACTCAGATTATTGCAAAGTTTGCTTTCGCCGTAAAGCTTTTTTGAAATCTGACACAGCGGTTGCATTAAGGAGAAGTTTGTCTATAATTCTGTGCATAACACTTGTATCTTTTATCAAAGTTTATGATGAGTATTTCTGTAAATTGATGTGCTCATTCACCAGAAGTTTTGTCTAGGTGCTGTCCTAACAAAATCTAATGCTATGCTTTCGCCGTAAAGCCTTTTTGAAATCGGACAATGTGGTTGGATTAACGAGAAGATTATCTTTAAAATGGTGTATAATACTTGTATGTGTGAGAAATTTGAATTATGAGATTTTTGTTGTTTTGAATTTGGCGCTCTGCTATTTCACTGGCTGTTGGCGAGGTGGGACGCTACCGTCCCATATGTCCTAGAGAGGTTTTAAGGACTAGATTCTCCGTGGCCCTTCCTTCCTGCCTTACGGAAGGCAATCCCAGACCTGGCATGGTAGATGAAGGCAGGGAACCACTACAAGGCATTCACTTATCCAGAATATCACATCAGATCAGTGACCACTCCAAGGGAGAGAGAACGTTCCAGTTCAAAATCCAGTATTCTATCTGGATCGATGACTACAGGGGGCGTGGGAACTCTTAGGGTCACTTCCTGAGGTCAACGGGTCAGGGGTCAGCTAACAGCTGCACAGAGTGTGTGTGACATGGTTCCAACTAGTCTGACTGACCTCAAAATGAGCTGTCCCGAGGAAACAACATTAACACGCACACACACATGTACAAACACAGTACCCACACACACATGTACAAACACAGTACCCACACACACATGTACAAACACAGTACCCACACACACATGTACAAACACAGTACCCACACACACCAAGTAATATACAATCATCTGCCAAACACACTCATCGGAAGCTGGTCAGGAGACTCAGGACTTGAGCTGGCAAACCCACGTGTGTGTGTGTGTATATATACACCTGCAAAGTGTACTCTCCGTCAAACACACACACACACACACACACACACACACACACACACACACACACACACACACACACACACACACACACACACACACACACACACACACACACACACACACACACACACAAAGCCCCAATCTGCTGCCCCATGCAGCTACCTGTGCTGTAAACCTTCAGTGATTTGGGATGTGGAGGTCCATAATGTCTGGCCATGTCTTACACATACTCTGTTATAATCCTGCTCTCCGATGTTACACAAACACTCTCCTCTCCACTCATCTCCTACTCCCCTCCTCTCCTGCCCTCTCCTCCTCCCCTCATCGCCTACTCTCCTCCCCTCTCATCTCCTCCCTCTCCACCCCTCCCCTCCCCTCTCATCTCCTCTCCTCGCTTAAGCAGCTTATAGGGAAACATGGTTACAGTATGAGGGCTGCTGTGAGGAGTTCCATTTCTACTTGTCTGAGTGCTTCCCTGTCTGAAGGAGGGGACAAGTGCACACCTGGGAGGCTCATCACAGAAACATCCCAGGGCTCAGAGGAGTGAGACAAGCAGTCCAGATTGGAATCAGTCCAACCTCAAACGTGCTTGTTTACGTACTAGACCAGTGTTTCTCAAACCTGGTCCCGGGGACCCAAAAGGTTGCACATTGACTTTTAGCCCTAGCTCTCAGACACCTGATTCAATTAAGAAAATCATCAAGCCTTTGATTATTGGAATCAGGTGTGTTAGTCCTGGGGGAAAACCAAACTGTATCAGGACCAGGATTGAGAAACGCTTAGCATCTCTATTCCAGTGTTATTCTGTCTCAATGTATGCAGTCATAATGCGTCAGTGATAAGCTAATTCAAATGATGACTTTTTAAATCAATAAAACCTATTCCAAAAGGAGTGCCTTGGTCTTTAGGCGAGGGATGGATGTGCTGGTAAATTCAAGATACAAGCCATCCCATAGCCATTCGTTTGCACTGATGATCATTACAAAACTGTTATCTGTGGAGAGAAGGCTTTGTATTGACATTCAACACCAAGCACAAGTAAGCCATTAACAAAATGATATTACCCCCCTTTATTCCACAGTGCCCTCTCTCTCTCTCTCTCTCTCTCTCTCTCTCTCTCTCTCTCTCTCTCTCTCTCTCTCTCTCTCTCTCTCTCTCTCTCTCTCTCTCTCTCTCTCTCTCTCTCTCTCTCTCTCTCTCTCTCTCTCTCTCTCTCTCTCTCTCATTCTTCCCTCTCCTCCTGCAGTCTTACTGGGGAAAGTCAATAGTGAAGATGAACACTGAGCTGTTTTGTCCAGACTGGGGGGTTCAATGACTCCTCTATGCACTGACACAGTACCAAACTCTCTCTCGTGTGTGTGTGTGTGTGTGTGTGTGTGTGTGTGTGTGTGTGTGTGTGTGTGTGTGTGTGTGTGTGTGTGTGTGTGTGTGTGTGTGTGTGTGTGTCCTCAGCTCACTCTAGATAAGCTTTAAGCTCCTGAGTGGAGCAGCAGTCTAAGACACTGCATCTCATTGCTAGAGGCGTCACTACAGACCCTGGTTCGGTCCCGAGCTGTATCACAACCGGCCGTGATCAGGAGTCCTATAGGGCAGTGCATAATTGGCCCAGCGTCGTCCGGGTTAGGGGAGGGTTTGGCCGGGGTAGGCCGTCATTGTAATTAAGAATTTGTTCTTAACCAGGTTAACTGACTTGCCTAGTTAAATAAAAAAGAATTGTCCTCAAACCACAGATTTAGAATCAGATCGTTCAACCCTAATCATTATTGTCAAAGTGTCTGTGATATAATTGTGGACACTGACAGCATCGGTTGCTGACGTACGAAACAAATAGCAAAACATCCCAATCACAACTCATGAGGGAGACTGAAGACTTCCTACATGGGACAATACATAGTGAGTTTGAAGACCACACATTCTGACAACAACTAGAAGAATCCTCGGGATGGAGTCATTGACCAAACATAATTCTCGCTTGCGGGTATCTGGATTCCTAGCTCGAGTTTCAAAATCAAGAATGGGGGACAAAAGAGCAACGCCACGCAATATTGGGACAGGGAGGAAAGACGACTTACATAATGTCAAGGCATCAGTCTGATAGCCCGATTATCAAAATGTATTCCATAACTAAACTATCTGTGCTTGAAGCCTACTTACAAGAATGTTACATTGACTGTTACTGTTTTAAACGATGGCGTCAGAGAAATGCTAAATGATTGTTACATTGTTAAGATCGAGGATGGGTCATTTCAGTGCAGGCGACAGACAGGGCAGCTTCACACCCGGCGGTGGCTGATTGTTCTGGGCTCGCAGTCCAGCCTCCCCCCACATGGTCTTTGTCTCACATTGGATATGAAATAACATTTAACGTCATTTCTGTCGCATATCTTTCGTATTAATGTAGTGTTAGTGGGGTTATTTTACGGAGAACTTACCTCGACGCGAAACGAAGTGCAGCCTTTGAGAAACTCCTTTATGTTGCTCAAACGGTCGCCGTCGTTCTTCGGTTCTTGGTAGATCTGGGAGAACAGAGATGCACATGAGAAACACGAATTTCGATAGAAGTTTTTTTATTCTTCTATTTGAAGCTCTAGAGTCTTATGCGCTTTTTGATTTGGATGAGAAGCCCATATTCCCTCTTCTTGGCTTGCTTCTACAATAGGCCAGCTACAAAATAGAAATCCTCTAGCAGGGAAGAAGGCATTGGATTGAGAGAAATGACGTTGGCGAATGGGAGCTCAGTGAGCTTTCAACAACACACAGCATGAGAGAGGATGACGCTGGCGACTCCTCTGTCAACATACAGGCGGGATGGATAAAATGTCTCTCCCACCAACAACAAAACAGCCTATAAAAGAACGGGTGGGAAATAAATAGGTGAAACTAACCACACTGCCAATGTGAATGGATGTAATACAGCCTTTTAATATTGAATTAGATCTGACGTCACACTTTATCTCCCAGTCTATAACCATATGGCCACATGAACTGCCATGAGATATAATCCCAAACAAAATATAGCACTGCTGAAAGATTGGAAGTATAGATCTAATACCAGAGTAATAACCTAGGCCTGTAACAGTCTAGTCCATGCAGTTACAGAATATAATAGTATACAAATTAATAGAATATAACAGAATATAATAGAATATAACCAAACAGAACAGAATAGAATATAACCAAACAGAATAGAATAGAATATAACCAAACAGAATAGAATATAACCAAACATAACAGAATAGAATATAACCAAACAGAATAGAATATAACCAAACATAACAGAATAGAATATAACCAAACAGAATAGAATATAACCAAACAGAACAGAATAGAATATAACCAAACAGAATAGAATATAACCAAACAGAACAGAATAGAATATAACCAAACAGAATAGAATATAATATAACCAAACAGAATAGAATAGAATATAACCAAACAGAATAGAATATAACCAAACAGAACAGAATAGAATATAACCAAACAGAATAGAATAGAATATAACCAAACAGAATAGAATATAACCAAACAGAACAGAATAGAATATAACCAAACAGAACAGAATAGAATATAACCAAACAGAATACAATAGAATATAACCAAACAGAATAGAATATAACCAAACAGAATAGAATAGAATATAACCAAACAGAATAGAATAGAATATAACCAAACAGAATAGAATAGAATATAACCAAACAGAATAGAATATAACCAAACAGAATTGAATAGAATATAACCAAACAGAACAGAATAGAATATAACCAAACAGAATAGAATATAACCAAACAGAATAGAATAGAATATAACCAAACAGAATAGAATATAACCAAACATAACAGAATAGAATATAACCAACAGAACAGAATAGAATATAACCAAACAGAATAGAATAGAATATAACCAAACAGAATAGAATAGAATATAACCAACGGAACAGAATAGAATATAACCAAACAGAACAGAATAGAATATAACCAAACGGAACAGAATAGAATATAACCAAACAGAATAGAATAGAATATAACCAAACAGAATAGAATAGAATATAACCAACGGAACAGAATAGAATATAACCAAATAGAACAGAATAGAATATAACCAAACAGAACAGAATAGAATATAACCAAACAGAATAGAATATAACCAAACAGAATAGAATAGAATATAACCAACGGAACAGAATAGAATATAACCAAACAGAATAGAATATAACCAAACAGAACAGAATAGAATATAACCAAACAGAACAGAATAGAATATAACCAAACAGAACAGAATAGAATATAACCAAACAGAATAGAATAGAATATAACCAACAGAACAGAATAGAATATAACCAAACAGAATAGAATATAACCAAACAGAACAGAATAGAATATAACCAAACAGAATAGAATATAACCAAACAGAATAGAATAGAATATAACCAAACAGAATAGAATAGAATATAACCAAACAGAACAGAATAGAATATAACCAAACAGAATAGAATAGAATATAACCAAACAGAATAGAATATAACCAAACAGAACAGAATAGAATATAACCAAACAGAACAGAATAGAATATAACCAAACAGAATAGAATAGAATATAACCAAACAGAACAGAATAGAATATAACCAAACAGAACAGAATAGAATATAACAGAACAGAATAGAATATAACCAAACAGAATAGAATAGAATATAACCAAACAGAATAGAATATAACCAAACAGAACAGAATAGAATATAACCGAACAGAATAGAATAGAATATAACCAAACAGAACAGAATAGAATATAACCAAACAGAATAGAATAGAATATAACCAAATAGAATAGAATATAACCAAACAGAACAGAATAGAATATAACCAAACAGAACAGAATAGAATATAACCAAACAGAATAGAATATAACCAAACAGAACAGAATAGAATATAACCAAACAGAACAGAATAGAATATAACCAAACAGAACAGAATAGAATATAACCAAACAGAATAGAATATAACCAAACAGAACAGAATAGAATATAACCAAACAGAATAGAATAGAATATAACCAAACAGAACAGAATAGAATATAACCAAACAGAACAGAATAGAATATAACAGAACAGAATAGAATATAACCAAACAGAATAGAGTAGAATATAACCAAATAAAACAGAATAGAATATAACCAAATAGAACAGAATAGAATATAACCAAATAGAACAGAATAGAATATAACCAAACAGAACAGAATAGAATATAACAGAACAGAATAGAATATGACCAAACAGAATAGAATAGAATATAACCAAACAGAATAGAATAGAATATAACCAAACAGAACAGAATAGAATATAACCAAACGGAATAGAATAGAATATAACCAAACAGAACAGAATAGAATATAACCAAACAGAATAGAATAGAATATAACCAAACAGAACAGAATAGAATATAACCAAACAGAATAGAATAGAATATAACCAAACAGAACAGAATAGAATATAACCAAACAGAACAGAATAGAATATAACCAAACAGAATAGAATAGAATATAACCAAACAGAATAGAATAGAATATAACCAAACAGAATAGAATAGAATATAACCAAACAGAACAGAATAGAATATAACCAAACAGAATAGAATATAACCAAACAGAATAGAATAGAATAGAACCAAACAGAATAGAATATAACCAAACAGAACAGAATAGAATATAACCAAACAGAATAGAATAGAATATAACCAAACAGAACAGAATAGAATATAACCAAACAGAATAGAATATAACCAAACAGAACAGAATATAATATAACCAAACAGAACAGAATAGAATATAACCAAACAGAATAGAATATAATATAACCAAACAGAACAGAATAGAAAATAATAGAATATAGTAAGTACATTTTGTCCTAGAGGGTGGACTTAATAATAATAATAATAATAACACATGGGACTTATATAGCTCTTTTCAAGGACCCAAAGTTGCTTTACAATTATAGAAATTAAAAAGAAAAACAACAAAACAGGAGTCAAAACAAAACATCAGACTAAACAAGACATGAATAAAGAGAGGGGTGGGATCAACAAAGGGAAAGAGTGTGAGGTATCAGTGTATGGGGAGGGGAGGATTGGGATTTGGATATGAACCCGGTTTAGTGTAAGAGGTAGGGTAAGAGGTAGGGTAAGGTTTATGGTAAGGGGTAGGGTAAGAGGTAGGGTAAGGTTTAGGGTAAGAGGTAGGGTAAGAGGTAGGATAAGGTTTAGGGTAAGAGGTAGGGTAAGAGGTAGGATAAGGTTTAGGGTAAGAGGTAGGGTAGGGTTTAGGGTAAGAGGTAGGGTAGGAGGTAGGGTAAGGTTTAGGGTAAGAGGTAGGGTAAGAGTTAGGGTAAGGTTTAGGGTAAGAGGTAGGGTAAGGTTTATGGTAAGAGGTAGGGTAAGAGGTAGGGTAAGGTTTAGGGTAAGAGGTAGGGTAAGGTTTAGGGTAAGAGGTAGGGTAAGGTTTAGGGTAAGAGGTAGGGTAAGAGGTAGGGTAAGGTTTAGTGTAAGAGGTAGGGTAAGGTTTAGTGTAAGAGGTAGGATAAGGTTTAGGGTAAGAGGTAGGGTAAGAGGTAGAATAAGGTTTAGGGTAAGAGGTAGGGTAGGGTTTAGGGTAAGAGGTAGGGTAAGGTTTAGGGTAAGAGGTAGGGTAAGAGTTAGGGTAAGGTTTAGGGTAAGAGGTAGGGTAAGGTTTATGGTAAGAGGTAGGGTAAGAGGTAGGGTAAGAGGTAGGGTAAGGTTTAGGGTAAGAGGTAGGGTAAGGTTTAGTGTAAGAGGTAGGGTAAGGTTTGGTGTAAGAGGTAGGGTAAGGTTTAGGGTAAGAGGTAGGATAAGGTTTAGGGTAAGAGGTAGGGTAAGAGGTAGGATAAGGTTTAGGGTAAGAGGTAGGGTAGAGGGTAGGGTAAGGTTTAGGGTAAGAGGTAGGGTAAGAGTTAGGGTAAGGTTTAGGGTAAGAGGTAGGGTAAGGTTTATGGTAAGAGGTAGGGTAAGGTTTAGGGTAAGAGGTAGGGTAAGGTTTAGGGTAAGAGGTAGGGTAAGAGGTAGGGTAAGGTTTAGGGTAAGAGGTAGGGTAAGGTTTAGGGTAAGAGGTAGGGTAAGGTTTAGTGTAAGAGGTAGGGTAAGAGGTAGGGTAAGGTTTAGGGTAAGAGGTAGGGTAAGGTTTAGGGTAAGAGGTAGGGTAGGAGGTAGGACAAGGTTTAGGCTAAGAGGTAGGGTAGGAGGTAGGATAAGGTTTAGGGTAAGAGGTAGGGTAAGGTTTAGGGTAAGAGGTAGGGTAGGAGATAGGGTAAGGTTTAGGGTAAGAGGTAGGGTAAGAGGTAGGGTAAGGTTTATGGTAAAAGGTAGGGTAAGGTTTAGTGTAAGAGGTAGGGTAGGGTTTAGGGTAAGAGGTAGGATAAGGTTTAGGGTAAGAGGTAGGGTAAGAGGTAGGATAAGGTTTAGGGTAAGAGGTAGGGTAAGAGGTAGGGTAAGGTTTAGGGTAAGAGGTAGGGTAAGAGGTAGGGTAAGGTTTAGGGTAAGAGTTAGGGTAAGGTTTAGGGTAAGAGGTAAGGTAAGAGGTAGGGTAAGGTTTATGGTAAGAGGTAGGGTAAGAGGTAGGGTAAGGTTTAGGGTAAGAGGTAGGGTAAGGTTTAGTGTAAGAGGTAGGGTAAGGGTTAGTGTAAGAGGTAGGGTAAGGTTTAGGGTAAGAGGTAGGGTAAGAGTTAGGGTAAGGTTTAGTGTAAGAGGTAGGGTAGGGTTTAGGGTAAGAGGTAGGGTAAGAGGTAGGGTAAGGTTTAGGGTAAGAGGTAGGATAAGGTTTAGGGTAAGAGGTAGCGTAGGGTCTAGGGTAAGAGGTAGAGTAGAGGGTAGGGTAAGGTTTAGGGTAAGAGGTAGGGTAAGAGTTAGGGTAAGGTTTAGGGTAAGAGGTAGGGTAAGGTTTATGGTAAGAGGTAGGGTAAGAGGTAGGGTAAGGTTTAGGGTAAGAGGTAGGGTAAGAGGTAGGGTAAGGTTTAGGGTAAGAGGTAGGGTAAGGTTTTGGGTAAGAGGTAGGGTAAGGTTTAGGGTAAGAGGTAGGGTAAGAGGTAGGGTAAGGTTTAGGGTAAGAGGTAGGGTAAGGTTTAGTGTAAGAGGTAGGGTAGGAGGTAGGGTAAGGTTTAGGGTAAGAGGTAGGGTAAGAGGTAGGGTAAGGTTTAGGGTAAGAGGTAGGATAAGGTTTAGGGTAAGAGGTAGGGTAAGGTTTAGGGTAAGAGGTAGGGTAAGAGGTAGGGTAAGGTTTAGTGTAAGAGGTAGGGTAAGGTTTAGGGTAAGAGGTAGGGTAAGGTTTAGGGTAAGAGGTAGGGTAGGAGGTAGGGTAAGGTTTAGTGTAAGAGGTAGGGTAGGGTTTAGGGTAAGAGGTAGGGTAAGGTTTAGGTGCTACTTTCACTCTCACTATTTGATATTTTAAAAACAGAAGACTGCACATCACTCTTTACCCTCCTTTTGTACCTGTGACCAATATCTCATCATCAGGTGGCCATCAGGGGCAGATAATAACCAATAATCTATCTATCGGACCATAAGAGCAGAATCAATGGTTGGGCTGAACCCTGTTAGATTAGGCTATAGGTGAAGTTCTCATTTAAGGTGATATAGGTGTCTCTCTCTCCCAGATGTGGCCACTGTCCAGACAGCACTAGGCTAGTCTGTTTGTTGTCAGAGAGCCATTTGGTTGCCAAGGGAACGCCCAACCTGTCCAATCCTTCTAAAAAGCTACACAAGGCTGTACTGAGTGGAGGTTTTGGTGTTGACAGACATACATTACAAATACCGCACTGTTGCTTTAAGTGTGGAGAGGGTCCCTGTCTGTGCGCTTTTGCTTTCAATGGAGGCCGCTCTTGTGGTTTCTGTCTACCCTCATCTCCAGCTGTTGATCCGGGTCATATGTGTCACTGTCAAACATACATATAACTAATGACTAGGCCATAGGCTAGAGGCCTTTAGATCATGTACATTAACGTAATGCCGCGTAATACGCTTTGGATTCCAATCTCACAACGCATCTGTAGCCTGTCTGTGTGCTTTTCTGGTGTCTGTCCACCCCCCTAAAAAATCCATAGGCTACACCATTCCCAAACCATAGAGCTCGTGAAAAATAATAGTCCGTTTGTCAAAAGAAAAACGTTTGTCCTAAGAATCTACAAAGGGTACTGATCATTTGCGCACAGAATAGATCGTGACGAGCATCGGCCACAGCGAACGGTTTGCTCTGTCTGTCTGTATGTATGTCCTATAACCTATCACACACGTAAGAATACTGACATATGTGCCACCATTTGGTACTGTTTTTAGGGACAATAACCCACGTTCTCGTGACCTACAAAATAATCTCTTCATGGACCAGTTGGCAAAGAAAAGCGAGGTGACGAACCGCGTCATGTCACGTTCACGGCGGCATAGACGCGCCGAGGAGGGGAAGACAAACGGCAGTTCTGCCCTTACTTTGCCAGTGGAGCCCGGGCTCAGTCTCTCCAGCAGTCTGCACAAGACAACCCCATCTTTGAGGGAGGTCTGGAGAAATGCCTCGGGATCCGAAATGTTCTTTTTCGGCGATTCCAGCACCCCAAGTGTGATCAGCCAAGTGACCGTCTGCTCTGCCGAATTCATGGCCTCAGTCGCGGTGAAAAATAGAACGAAGCGGTGTGTTTCTGCTTGCGTATTTCAATATCTACCCCTGCTACACAATCATCCCGGGTATTAAAACAAAAACATTATCCTTTCATACATGCAAGCTTTGAGGGGGGACGGCCACAACGAAAGATCTCTCCTTCCTTTCCCTTCTCCTCTATCGGGTGGATGCAGGTGACTCTGGGCTTGTGGAAATCCAGCGGGTCTGGTTTCCTCTCTTCTGTGTTTGGTCTTTTTTTTGTTCTCCAACCTGGCAAGCTGTCAGATGCAGTTCGCTGTGATGCGTTCGAGCAGCAGACTGCATGCATAGTCCTACATGCGCATCGCTGCCGCCAGCACAGCCACTCATCCGGCAGCGAATGACATCACATTAAGGACACAAGCAGTACGTCAGTTCTGTGACATGAGTACCTCTGCATGGCTTTGCATAGCCCCAGCATAATCCCTTATCACAGTGTAGCTGTAACAGTTTTGCTTCCGTCCCTCCCCTTGCCCCAACCTGGGCTTGAACCAGGGAGGACCCTCTGAATACATCAACAACTGACACCCATGAAGCATCGTTACCGGGAATAGTTAGACTGGACCCATATCCACATGGAATTAGGCATCATTGGCCATTTGACAATAAATAAAAACAAATCCCCATGAAGACCATTAACATGCCCATTTTACCTGTCTACTAAACTAAAGTCATTTACCTGTCTACTAAACTAAAGCCATTTACCTGTCTACTAAACTAAAGCCATTTACCTGTCTACTAAACTAAAGCCATTTACCTGTCTACTAAACTAAAGCCATTTACCTGTCTACTAAACTAAAGCCATTTTACCTGTCTTCTAAACTAAAGCCATTTTACCTGTCTACTAAAGCCATTTTACCTGTCTACTAAACTAAAGCCATTTTACCTGTCTACTAAACTAAAGCCATTTTACCTGTCTACTAAACTAAAGCCATTTTACCTGTCTACTAAACTAAAGCCATTTTACCTGTCTACTAAACTAAAGCCATTTTACCTGTCTACTAAACTAAAGCCATTTTACCTGTCTACTAAACTAAAGCCATTTTACCTGTCTACTAAACTAAAGCCATTTTACCTGTCTACTAAACTAAAGCCATTTACCTGTCTACTAAACTAAAGCCATTTACCTGTCTACTAAACTAAAGACATTTACCTGTCTACTAAACTAAAGCCATTTTACCTGTCTACTAAACTAAAGCCATTTACCTGTCTACTAAACTAAAGCCATTTTACCTGTCTACTAAACTAAAGCCATTTTACCTGTCTACTAAACTAAAGCAATTTTACCTGTCTACTAAACTAAAGCCATTTACCTGTCTACTAAACTAAAGCCATTTTACCTGTCTACTAAACTAAAGCCATTTTACCTGTCTACTAAACTAAAGCAATTTTACCTGTCTACTAAACTAAAGCCATTTTACCTGTCTACTAAACTAAAGCCATTTACCTGTCTACTAAACTAAAGCCATTTACCTGTCTACTAAACTAAAGCCATTTTAGCTGTCTACTAAAGCCATTTTACCTGTCTACTAAACTAAAGCCATTTACCTGTCTACTAAACTAAAGCCATTTTACCTGTCTACTAAACTAAAGCCATTTTACCTGTCTACTAAACTAAAGCCATTTACCTGTCTACTAAACTAAAGCCATTTTACCTGTCTACTAAACTAAAGCCATTTTACCTGTCTACTAAACTAAAGCCATTTTACCTGTCTACTAAACTAAAGCCATTTTACCTGTCTACTAAACTAAAGCCATTTACCTGTCTACTAAACTAAAGCCATTTTACCTGTCTACTAAACTAAAGCCATTTTACCTGTCTACTAAACTAAAGCCATTTTACCTGTCTACTAAACTAAAGCCATTTTACCTGTCTACTAAACTAAAGCCATTTTACCTGTCTACTAAAGCCATTTTACCTGTCTACTAAACTAAAGCCATTTTACCTGTCTACTAAACTAAAGCCATTTTACCTGTCTACTAAACTAAAGCCATTTTACCTGTCTACTAAACTAAAGCCATTTACCTGTCTACTAAACTAAAGCCATTTTACCTGTCTACTAAACTAAAGCCATTTTACCTGTCTACTAAACTAAAGCCATTTTACCTGTCTACTAAACTAAAGCCATTTTACCTGTCTACTAAAGCCATTTTACCTGTCTACTAAACTAAAGCCATTTTACCTGTCTACTAAACTAAAGCCATTTTACCTGTCTACTAAAGCCATTTTACCTGTCTACTAAACTAAAGCCATTTTACCTGTCTACTAAACTAAAGCCATTTTACCTGTCTACTAAACTAAAGCCATTTTACCTGTCTACTAAACTAAAGCCATTTTACCTGTCTACTAAAGCCATTTTACCTGTCTACTAAACTAAAGCCATTTTACCTGTCTACTAAACTAAAGCCATTTTACCTGTCTACTAAACTAAAGCCATTTTACCTGTCTACTAAACTAAAGCCATTTTACCTGTCTACTAAAGCCATTTTACCTGTCTACTAAAGCCATTTTACCTGTCTACTAAACTAAAGCCATTTTACCTGTCTACTAAACTAAAGCCATTTTACCTGTCTACTAAACTAAAGCCATTTTAACTGTCTACTAAACTAAAGCCATTTTACCTGTCTACTAAACTAAAGCCATTTTACCTGTCTACTAAACTAAAGCCATTTTACCTGTCTACTAAACTAAAGCCATTTTAGCTGTCTACTAAACTAAAGCCATTTTAGCTGTCTACTAAACTAAAGCCATTTTAGCAATCTACTAAACTAAAGCCATTTTACCTGTCTACTAAAGCCATTTTACCTGTCTTCTAAACTAAAGCCATTTACCTGTCTACTAAACTAAAGCCATTTTACCTGTCTACTAAACTAAAGCCATTTTACCTGTCTACTAAACTAAAGCCATTTTACATGTCTACTAAACTAAAGCCATTTTACCTGTCTACTAAAGCCATTTTACCTGTCTACTAAAGCCATTTTACCTGTCTACTAAACTAAAGCCATTTTACCTGTCTACTAAACTAAAGCCATTTACCTGTCTACTAAACTAAAGCCATTTTAACTGTCTACTAAACTAAAGCCATTTTACCTGTCTACTAAAGCCATTTTACCTGTCTTCTAAACTAAAGCCATTTTACCTGTCTACTAAACTAAAGCCATTTTACCTGTCTACTAAACTAAAGCCATTTTACCTGTCTACTAAACTAAAGCCATTTTACATGTCTACTAAACTAAAGCCATTTTACCTGTCTACTAAAGCCATTTTACCTGTCTACTAAAGCCATTTTACCTGTCTACTAAACTAAAGCCATTTTACCTGTCTACTAAAGCCATTTTACCTGTCTACTAAACTAAAGCCATTTTACCTGTCTACTAAACTAAAGCCATTTTACCTGTCTACTAAACTAAAGCCATTGACAGAATCTCCTATCCCAGTAGCCTAGTTGGAGAGCAGTGGTTGGACTCTCATGCAGTTCAGAGTTTGGCCACTAGGTTGTGCTCATAGAGCATGCAAGTGTCCTCCCTCTCTGTCTGCCGTGTAGTAAAACCAAACAAGTTGTGTAACCAACTATACCCAGGCCAGTGGCAGACTGTAGGCTATACAGCATGCTATTTCAAACAAAACCACTCATGGCAATGTGTAAACGGAACCCAACCAGTAGTAACTATAAAAGTCACACCAATAAGGTCTATCAGTTAATGCCCCTTAAAACATTCATCCTGCCGTAATCCATTTACCACAGTTAACATAATGGTTACAGTGACATGGAGTTAGGCCTACCGCCGTTAAACAGCTATGGTCCCTAGGTGATCTAAATGACTGATGGATGTGTTAAAGGGTAACTTAGGCTGTCACTGAAAGTGCCACTCCCTGAATATGTTATATAGCACAACAGGTTCACTATCTATCTATCTATCTATCTATCTATCTATCTATCTATCTATCTATCTATCTATCTATCTATCTATCTATCTATCTATCTATCTATCTATCTATCTATCTATCTCTATCAGATTGCCTACCTGGAGGAATCTGGAATCCCTGAGGGTCACCATGGATACCACTAGAAACTGTAGTAGTCCGTAGATCTCTCTGGAGAACTCTCGGGGGGTGTGTGTGTGTGTGTGTGTGTGTGTGTGTGTGTGTGTGTGTGTGTGTGTGTGTGTGTGTGTGTGTGTGTGTGTCTGTGTGTGTCTGTGTGTGTGTGGTGAGGAAGTTGTACTTCTAAGGCCCAGGTGCTTATCATGGTGTCTAAACAGGCATTGTCGAGGGACACCCCAGAGCCCTAAGGTCCTGTCACCACCAGCCTGTTACCAAGGCTGCTACTGTGGGGACTGCCCCAGGTCTCTCTCTCTACTTACATCTCTATATTGCTCTCTTTCTTTCCCTCCATCTCTTTCTCACTCCCTCTGCTCTGTGTTTCTAATGTCCTCTGTGCCAGTCAAATTTTGTAAACTGTGTTTTTCTCTAAAGTAACATCCCACTGGGCACAAACTGGTTGAATCAACGTTGTTTCAACGTAATTTGTCAACGTAGTAAGATGTGGAATCTACATGGAAAATTCATTGGATTTGAAAAAAATTCATCAACTTAAAGTGTGTTTTTTTAGAGTGAAATTACAACCACGGGATTATGTAATCACGTTAACCAAATTTCAACATAAACAAACCTTGTATAAAAAATATGATATGATAATATCAATGATGCTGTTTAGACATCTATAGCATTTGTAAAGTCATCAACAGTTATTGATTTCATTTAACCCAGGATTCAACAAAAATATAGACAATACATAGGCCTAGGATTTCAAGCTCTGGTTGATTTCAAATGTAATGATATTTAGTGATATTTAAATGTGTTTGGTTGTCAACGCAACCAAATATCAACATTTGAAGGAGATGCATCTTCTGCGTAGATAGAATGGGTTGAAGCCAGTGGCTCAGACCGATCTCCTATAAATGTTATATTTGGTTGCATTGCCAACCAAACACAATTAAATACAGCTTTTGTAATCCAGTAAATAGCCTAAAGTTATGGCCATCTTACAAACTAATGTAACATTCAACCTTAAAATGGTTATCACTTCCATGACCACATTTTGAGGTTACTGTAAATATAAATGTCTTGTCATATAATCATATAAAGCGTAGATGTTCAAGATTGAATGCATAGCTCATTGCAGGTCTGTGGAGATCTTCACAATTACTGTAATTATCTATGCAGAATCTTAAACGGCATTGATATCTTGCACCATGTACTTTTAATGTAATATGAACTGCATTGCAGGTCATCTGGTTCTGCTGTTAGATGAAGCACAGTGATAACACATCCATCTGTTATAAATAAACAAAATATCTGACATTATATTCCCATTTGATCAACGCTGTGCTTTTAAACGGTTGAAAGCACAGTGATAAACATTTGGGTGACAGCTAAACCAAAAATCTGACATTGCATTGTATAAAGTGACTAGTGATCCATTTATTAAAGCGGCCAGTGATTGGGTCTCAATTTAGGCAGCAGCCTCTCTGAGTTAGTGATTGCTGTTTAGAGGTCTGATGGCCTTGAGATAGAAGCTGTTTTTCAGTCTCTCGGTCCCAGCTTTGATGCACCTGTACTGACCTCGCTTTCTGGATGATAGCAGGGTGAACAGGCAGTGGCTCGGGTGGTTGATGTCCTTGATTATCTTTTGGGCCTTCCTGTGACATCGGGTGGTGTAGGTGTCATGGAGGGCAGGTAGTTTGTCCCCAGTGATGCGTTGTGCAGACCTCACTACCCTCTGGAGAGCCTTGCGGTTGTGGGCGGTGCAGTTGCCATACCAGGCGGTGATACAGCCCGACAGGATGCTCTCGATTGTGCATCTGGAAACGTTTGCCAGGGTTTTGGGTAACACACCAAATTTCTTCAGCCTCCTGAGGTTGAAGAGGCTCTGTTGCGCCTTCTTCACCACGCTGTCTGTGTGGGTGGACCATTTCAGTTTATCTGCGATGTGAACGCCAAAGTCCACTCTCAACGAAATATTACCCAATTATCCACATTGGTTGAAATGACATGGTGTGCCCAGTGGGATGATATAATCTTGTTTATTTTCTTACTTGACTTACAATATTTTTACTTCCTTGCTTTTTGTCCTTCAGAAGAAAAAGAACAGTCAGATCCCATGAATACATGAATAGGGCTAGAAGTTCATGGGGAGGTCATAAAGGACCTGTATAATTCAGATCAGGGGAAGTCCACAGACAGACAGGGCTCATTAGTAGTAGAGGAAGCAGAGAGAGAGAGAGAGAGAGAGAGAGAGAGAGAGAGAGAGAGAGAGAGAGAGAGGGATGGAGAGAGAGAGAGAGAGAGGGATGGAGAGAAGAAATGAGAGCTGAGTGTTAGTAACATCTGGATCACCTGCTGTGGACAGACCTGCCCAGGAGGAAAGAACAGACACCCAGCAACATAAATATGAGCTATTAACATGTCACACACTGAAACACCATATGGGTTGTTACCAATGATCCTGTCACAGCGCGCGCACGCGTGTGCGCATGTATTTGTGTGTGCGTGTGTGTGAGAGAGAGCGAGCGAGTAATAAGAAGAGTGTGTTTGGGGGGGATAAGTCTCTGAGCATAAAAGTAATCTCCCCCTCTCCTATCTTCTCCTCTCCTCATCCCCCTCTTCCTCACCCTCTTGCCTCTGTAAGAAGAGGATATGTAAACAGCTCTTTATTGATTTTTATTACTATTTTATGACCAACTTCCTCGTGATTTATCATAATGCTGAAAGTGGCCTGTGCTTCACTGCTATTGTGTGGGAGAGATAATAACGTAATAACTCATAACATGATCTTCTGACACAACAAACATATGTACACACACACATATGTACACACACACACATTTCCTTGTGGCGACCGGTAAAACGTCCCCACTTTTCCTTTTTTTACTATCCTTGTGAGGACTTCTGGTCTCCACACGGAGAGGAAAACAAAAAACACCTGCGTGTCCACAGACACACAAACACCCACAGACACACAAACACCCACAGACACACAAACACCCACAGACACACAAACACCCACAGACACACAAACACCCACAGACACACAAACACCCACAGACACACAAACACCCACAGACACACACACACCCACAGACACACACACACCCACAGACACACAAACACCCACAGACACACAAACACCCACAGACACACAAACACCCACAGACACCCACCCACAACACACAAACACCCACAGACACACAAACACCCACAGACACACAAACACCCACAGACACACAAACACCCACAGACACACAAACACCCACAGACACACAAACACCCACAGACACACAAACACCCACAGACACACACACACCCACAGACACACACACACCCACAGACACACAAACACCCACAGACACACACACACCCACAGCACACACACCCACGACCCACCCACAGACACACAAACACCCACAGACACACAAACACCCACAGACACACACACACCCACAGACACACAAACACCCACAGACACACAAACACCCACAGACACACACACACCCACAGACACACACACACCCACAGACACACAAACACCCACAGACACACAAACACCCACAGACACACAAACACCCACAGACACACAAACACCCACAGACACACACACACCCACAGCACACACACCCACAGCACCCACCCACGACACACAAACACCCACAGACACACACACACCCACAGACACACAAACACCCACAGACACACAAACACCCACAGACACACACACACCCACAGACACACACACACCCACAGACACACAAACACCCACAGACACACAAACACCCACAGACACACAAACACCCACAGACACACACACACCCACAGACACACACACACCCACAGACACACAAACACCCACAGACACACACACACCCACAGACACACACACACCCACAAACACACAAACACCCACAGACACACAAACACCCACAGACACACACACACCCACAGACACACACACCCACAGACACACAAACACCCACAGACACACACACACCCACAGACACACACAGACACCCACAAACACCCACAGACACACAACACCCACAGACACACAAACACCCACAGACACACAAACACCCCACAGACACCCACAGACACACAAACACCCACAGACACACAAACACCCACAGACACACAAACACCCACAGACACATAAACACCCCACAAACACACAAACACCCCACAAACACCCACAGACACACAAACACCCCACAAACACCCACAGACACACAAACACCCACAGACACACAAACACCCACAGACACACAAACACCCACAGACACACAAACACCCACAGACACACAAACACCCACAGACACACAAACACCCACAGACACCCACAGACACATAAACACCCACAGACACACAAACACCCACAGACACACAAACACCCACAGACACACAAACACCCACAGACACACAGACACCCACAGACACACAAACACCCACAGACACACAAACACCCACAGACACACAAACACCCACAGACACACAAACACCCACAGACACACAAACACCCACAGACACACAAACACCCACAGACACACAAACACCCACAGACACACACACACCCACAGACACACACACACCCACAGACACACACACACCCACAGACACACAAACACCCACAGACACACACACACCCACAGACACACACACACCCACAAACACACAAACACCCACAGACACACAAACACCCACAGACACACAAACACCCACAGACACACAAACACCCACAGACACACAAACACCCACAGACACACAAACACCCACAGACACACAAACACCCACAGACACACACACACCCACAGACACACACACACCCACAGACACACACACACCCACAGACACACAAACACCCACAGACACACACACACCCACAGACACACAAACACCCACAAACACACAAACACCCACAGACACACAAACACCCACAGACACACACACACCCACAGACACACACACACCCACAAACACACAAACACCCACAGACACACAAACACCCACAGACACACACACACCCACAGACACACACACCCACAGACACACAAACACCCACAGACACACAAACACCCACAGACACACACACACCCACAGACACACAAACACCCACAGACACACAAACACCCACAGACACACACACACCCACAGACACACACACACACCCACAGACACACAAACACCCACAGACACACAAACACCCACAGACACACAAACACCCACAGACACACAAACACCCACAGACACACACACACCCACAGACACACACACACCCACAGACACACAAACACCCACAGACACACACACACCCACAGACACACACACACCCACAAACACACAAACACCCACAGACACACAAACACCCACAGACACACACACACCCACAGACACACACACCCACAGACACACAAACACCCACAGACACACACACACCCACAGACACCCACAGACACACAAACACCCCACAAACACCCACAGACACACAAACACCCACAGACACACAAACACACACAGACACACAAACACCCACAGACACACAAACACCCCACAAACACCCACAGACACACAAACACCCACAGACACACAAACACCCACAGACACACAAACACCCACAGACACACAAACACCCACAGACACACAACAGCCACACACACACACACACCCACAGACACACAAACACCCACAGACACACAAACACACAAACACCCACAGACACACAAACACCCACAGACACACAAACACCCACAGACACACAAACACCCACAGACACACAAACACACAAACACCCACAGACACACAAACACCCACAGACACACAAACAGTAGAAAATGTGTGGCTCGTCCTGTTCTGTGTATTCAAATGAACTGAGAACTGAAAGGAGTGCAGGGACAAGACAAGACCGGAGTGAAACAGTGGCAGGTGTACACACTCCTCTGGATTCACTCACTCTCTCTATCTCTTCTAAGTTCCTATCCTTCTCTCACACTCTCTATCTCTCCTAAGTTCCTATCCTTCTCTCACACTCTCTATCTCTCCTAAGTTCTTATCCTTCTTTCACTCTCTCTATCTCTCCTAAGTTCTTATCCTTCTTTCACTCTCTCTATCTCTCCTAAGTTCTTATCCTTCTTTCACTCTCTCTATCTCTCCTAAGTTCTTATCCTTCTTTCACTCTCTCTATCTCTCCTAAGTTCTTATCCTTCTTTCACTCTCTCTATCTCTCCTAAGTTCTTATCCTTCTTTCACTCTCTCTATCTCTTCTAAGTTCCTATACTTCTCTCACTCTCTCTATCTCTCCTAAGTTCTTATCCTTCTTTCACTCTCTCTATCTCTCCTAAGTTCTTATCCTTCTTTCACTCTCTCTATCTCTTCTAAGTTCCTATACTTCTCTCACTCTCTCTATCTCTCCTAAGTTCCTATCCTTCTCTCACTCTCTCTATCTCTCCTAAGTTCCTATACTTCTTTCACTCTCTCTATCTCTTCTAAGTTCCTATCCTCTCACTATCTCTTCTAAGTTCCTATCCTTCTTTCACTCTCTCTCTCTCCTAAGTTCCTATCCTTCTCTCACTCTCTCTATCTCTCCTAAGTTCCTATCCTTCTTTCACTCTCTCTATCTCTCCTAAGTTCCTACCCTTCTCTCACTCTCTCTCACCTTTTACTCCTCTCTGTCACTCTAATCGTAGTTCAGACCACTCCAAACAGTTAGTGTGTCCAGATGTGTCTTCTAACGTTTCCTCCATCTTTATCATCAACTATAATACACACACACACACACTGCCTCCCCCTCTTTCCCTTAGCTCTATAACTCACCCAGTGACCTCGCTGTCATCCTCCAACCCCACAGGGAACAGAGAGGCCACATGACACCTGGATAACAAACCGACACACACACACACCAAGGCCTGTCCATGGTCTGATAACCATAAACATGTCACCATGGTTATATTAAAAGTGTAGTCTCTGAGGGGTTCAACCAAAACTTAACTATATTCAACCAGGAGTGGCAAGACACATCCCTCTGAAGTCCATGGCTTCCTCTCCAGAGGAGAAACCTTAAACTACCACTCAACTGACTATCAGTGGGCTGGGAGTTTTAAGCAAATATACTGAACAAAAATATAAATCTAACATGTAAAGTGTTGGTCCCATGTTTCATGAGCTGAAATAAAGATCCCAGAAATGTTCCATACACACAAAAAATGTATTTCTCTAAAATGTTGTGCACAAATTTGTTTACATCCCTGTTAGTGAGCATTTCTCCTTTGCCAAGATAATCCATCCACCTGACAGGTGTGGCATATTAAGAAGATGATTAAACAGCATGATCATTACACAGGTGCACCTTGCGCTGGGGACAATAAAAGGCCACTCTAAAACGTGCAGTTTTGTCACACAACAAAATGCCACAGATGTCTCAAGTTTTGAGGGAGTGTGCAATTGGCATGCTGACTGCAGGAATGTCCACCAGAGCTGTTGCCAGAGAATATAATGTTTATTTCTCTACAATAAGCCGAGGCTTAGAGAATTTGGCAGTACATCCAACCGACTACGTGTAACCACGCCAGCCCAGGACCTCCACATCTGGATTGTCTGAGACCAGCCAACCGGACAGCTGATTAATTCATTAATATAATGGCACCAGAGGGAACGGCTGCCGTTTTATTGGCTCCTAACCAACTGTGCTATTACGTTTGTTTTTTCACATTGTTTGTAACTCATTTTGGACATAAAGTTGCTGCTACCATCTCTTATGACAGAAAAGAGCTTCTGGATATCAGAACAGCGATTACTCAACTTGAACAGGACAAAGATGTTTTCTTTAATGAGTCCGACGTGAAGGATTTACTGTTTCTCCGAGACCAGGATCAAATCCCAGTCATTCTTGTGAAGAAAGTAGGAAATACAGGGGGCAGAGATTGGGTGCCTTGTGAGAATTTATCGGTGAGTGGGTAACCTTCTACCAGTGGGTAACCTTTATTCTCCAGTGCAATCACTGGAGAATAAATTGGATGATCTCCGTTGGAGACTATCCTACCAATGGGACATAAACAATTGTAATAACTTATGTTTCACTGAGTCATGGCTTAACGATGCCACAAATAATGTAGAGCTGGCTGGGTTCTCCGTGCGTCGGCAGGACAGAACAGCTACGTCTGGTAAGACGAAGGGTGGGGGTGTGTGTCTATTTGTCAATAACAGCTGGTGCACGATGTCTAATATTGAAGAAGTCTCGATGTATTACTCGCCTGAGGTAGAGTACCTCGTGATAAGCTGTAGACCACACTATCTACCAAGAGAGGTTTCTTCTATATTATTCATAGTCATCTACTTACCACCACAAGCCAATGCTGACACTAAGACTGCACTCAACGAGATGAATAAGGCCATAAGCAAACAAGAAAATGCTCGTCCAGAAGCTAGTAGCCGGGGACTTTAATGCAGGCAAACTTAAGTCCGTTTTACCTAATTTCTACCAGCATGTCACATGTGCAACCAGAGGGAAAAAAACTCTTCACCACCTTTACTCCACACACAGAGACGTGTACAAAGCTCTCCCTCACACTCCATTTGGCAAATCTGACCATAATTATATCCTCCTGATTCCTGCTTACAAGAAAAAACTAAAGCAGGAAGTACCAGTGACTCGCTCAATACAGAAATGGTCAGAGGACTACGCTACAGGACTGTTTTACTAGCACAGACTAGAATATGTTCCGCGATTCATCCAATGGCATAGAGGTGTATACCACCTTAGTCAATGGCTTCATCAATAAGTGCATCAACGACGTCGTCCCCACAGCCGACCGTGCTTACATATCCCAACCAGTAGCCATGGATTAAAGGCAACAACCGCACTAAGCTAAAGGCTGGAGCTGCCCCTTTCAAGGAGCGGGACACTTATCTGGACGCTTATAAGAAATCCTGCTATACCCTCAGACGAACTATCAAACATGCAAAGAGTCAATACAGGACTAAGATTGAATCCTACTACACCGGCTCTGAAGCTCGTCGGATGTGGCAGGGCTTGCAAACTATTACAGACTACAAAGGGAAACCAGACCCACACAAGCCTACGAGAAGAGCTAAATACCTTTTATGCTCGCTTCGAGGCAAGCAACACTGAAGCATGCATGAAAGCATCAGCTGTTCCGGAGGACGGTGTGATCACGCTTTCCGTAGCCGATGTGAGGAAGACCTTTAAACAGATCAACATTCACAAGGCCAGACAAGGCCAGACGGATTACCAGGAAGTGTACTCAGAGTATGCTCGACCAACTGGCAAGTGTCTTCACTGACATTTTCAATCTCTCCCTGACCAAGTCTGTAACACCTACATGTTTCAAACAGACCACCATAGTCCCTGTGCCCAAGAATGCGAAGGTAACCTGCCTAAATGACTAGTGCCCCGTAGCACTCACGTCGGTAGCCATGAAGTGCTTTTTAAAGGCTGGTCATGACTCACATCAACACCATCATCCCGAAAACCCTAGACCCACTCCAATTCGCATACCGCCCCAACAGATCTACAGATGGCGCAATCTCAATCGCACTCCACACTGCCCTTTCCCACCTGGACAAAAGGAACACCTATGTGAGAATTCTGTTAATTGACTACAGCTCAGCGTTCAACACCATAGTGCCCACAAAGCTCATCACTAAGCAAAGGACCCTGGCACTAATCACCTCCCTTTGGAACTGGATCCTGGACTTCCTGACGGGCCGCCCCCAGGTGGTAAGGGTAGGTAACAACACATCTGCCACGCTGATCCTCAACACTGGGGACCCTCAGGAGTGTGTGCTTAGGTCCCTCCTGTACTCCCTGTTCACCCACGACTGCATAACCAAGCACGACTCCAACACCATCATTCAGATTGCTGATGATACAGTGGTAGGCCTGATCAACGACAATGACGAGACAGCCTATAGGGAGGAGGTCAGACACTGCCAGGACAACGACCTCTCCCTCAATGTGAGCAAGACAAAGGAGCTGATTGTGGAGTACAGGAAAAGGAGGGCTAAACAGGCCCCCATTAACATCGACGGGGCTGTAGTGGAGCAGGTCGAGAGTTTCAAGTTCCTTGGTGTCCACATCACCAACAAACTATCATGGTCCAAACATACCAAGACAGTCGTGAAGAGTGCAAGACAACACCTTTTCCCCTTCAGGAGACTTAAAAGATTTGGCATGGGTCCCCAGATCCTCAAAAAAATTCTACACTGCACCATCGAGAGCATCCTGACCGGTTCATTCACGGCCTGGTATGGCGAATGCTTGGCATCTGACCGTAAGGCTCTACAGAGGGGAGTGCATTCGGCCCAGTGCATTTGGCCAAGCTTCCTGCCATCCAGGACCTATAGTCCCTTGCAAAAGTATTCATCCCCCTTAGCATTTTTCCTATTTTATTGCGTTACAACCTATAATTTAAATGGATTTTTATTTGGATTTAATGTAATGGACATACACAAAATAGTCCAAATTGGTGAAGTGAATTGAAAAAATTTACTGGTGCAACCAATTACCTTCAGTAGTCACATAATTAGTTAAATAAAGTCCACCTGTGTGCAATCTAAGTGTCACATGATCTGTCACATGATCTCAGTATATATACACCTGTTCTGAAAGGCCCCAGAGTCTGCAACACCACAAAGCAAGGGGCACCACAAAGACCAAAGAGCTCTCCAAATAGGTCAGGGACAAAGTTGTGGAGAAGTACAGATCAGGGTGGGTTATAAAAAATATCAGAAACTTTGAACATCCCACGGAGCACCATTAAATCCATTATTAAAAATGGAAAATATATGGCATCACAACAAACCTGCCAAAACTCACAGACCAGGCAAGGAGGGCATTAATCAGAGAGGCAACAAAGAGACCAAATATAACCCTGAAGGAGCTGCAAAGCTCCACAGCGGAGATTGGAGTATCTGTCCATATGACCACTTTAAGCCGTACACTCCACAAAGCTGGGCTTTACGCAAGAGTGGCCAGAAAAAAGTAATTGCTTAAAGAAAAAAATTATTAAACACATTTGGTGTTCGCCAAAAGGAATGTGGGAGACTCCCCAAACATATGGAAGAAGGTACTCTGGTCAGATGAGACTAAAATTGAGCTTTTTGGCCATCAAGGAAAACGCTATGTCTTGGAACAAACCTAACACCTCTCATCACCCCGAGAACACCATGTTTCCCAGTCCCAGCCGATGTTTTTCATCGAGAAATTATGGATGGCGCTAAATACAGGGAAATTCTTGAAGGAAAGCTGTTTCAGTCTTCCAGAGATTTGAGACTGGGACAGAGGTTCACCTTCCAGCAGGACAATGACCCTAAGCATACTGCTAAAGCAACCCTTGAGTGGTTTAAGGGGAAACATTTAAATGTCTTGGAATGGCCTAGTCAAAGCCCAGACCTCAATCCATTTGAGAATATGTGGTATGACTTAAAGATTGCTGTACACCAGTGGAACCCATCCAACTTCAAGGATCTGGAGCAGTTTTGCCTTGAATAATGGGCAAAAATCCCAGTGGCTAGATGTGCCAAGCTTATAGAGACATACCCCAAGAGACCTGCAGCTGTAATTGCTGCAAAAGGTGGCTCTACAAAGTATTGACTTTGGGGGGTGAATAGTTATGCACACTCAAGTTTTCCGTTTTTTTGTCTTATTTCTTGTTTGTTTCACAATAAAAAATATTTTGCATCTTCAAAGTGGTAGGCATGCTGTGTAAATCGAATGATACAAACCCCCCAAAAATCTATTTTAATTCCATGTTGTAAGGCAACAAAATAGTAAAAATGCCAAGGGGGTGAATACTTTCACATGCCACTGTATATACTAGGCGGTGTCCAAGGAAAGCCCAAAAAATTGTCAGACTCCAGTCACCCAAGTCATACACTGTTCTCTTTGCTACCGCACGGCAAGCGGTACCGGAGCACCAAGTCTAGGTCCAAAAGGCTCATTAACAGCTTATACCCCAAGCAATAAGACTGCTGAACAATTAGTCAAATGGCCACCTAGACTATTTACATTGACACCAGGAATAAACTACGGACAACGAACACAATTGCATTTTATTGATGGCAATTTAAATGCACAGAGATACTGTGACGAGATCCTGAGGCCAATTGTCATGCCATTCATCCGCCACCATCACCTCACGTTTCAGCATGACAATGCACGTGGCACCAGTAAAAAAAAGGAATCAAGGAACAAGATTTCGAAGTGTCTGTCCTATATCTAGGAGATATAAGAAAGCTCAGAAAATATATATAAATATATATATATTTTTTTACACATATTTAACCCCTTTTTTTGGTTAGGCACAAAACTACCTCCATACTCCCATTCATTTTTGTAAACGGGTACCAGTTACCTTCAGACGAGTCCTGTGACACTTGTGGGGATCCTACAGCAAAACAGAGAATGCCATCGCATTCATGAGAACTATACATTACTTTGTAGCCCAAACGGTTCGGACGGTACACACGTCTTTGTGAGAAGACTGATTTTTCGGGATGTCTCATGGTCTGACAAACAGTGCTGTAGCTCGGCCACCTTCCACCACAGATGCGGAAGGCCGACATAGGCGGATGAGGTGGATTGAGACGCAGCCCATGCAAATCCGATATCTCTAGTTTAAACTGACAGATGTTGATGGGCATTTTTTTATTATGTTACATAGATTCACTCATAAACAAAATAAAATTGAAAATCCCAATGAAACAATTTTCTGCAGTGCACCTCTAATCAGGGATGTTTATAATCCCTCCTGATTTCTCTCTTCTTTAATCCCTCCTGACTCCTCTCTTCTTTAATCACTCCTGACTCCTCTTTTCTTTAATCCTTCCTGACTCCTCTCTTCTTTAATCCCTCCTGACTCCTCTCTTCTTTAATCCCTCCTGATTTCTCTCTTCTTTAATCCCTCCTGACTCCTCTCTTCTTTAATCCCTCCGGACTCCTTTCTTCTTTAATCCCTCCTGACTCATCTCTTCTTTAATCCCTCCTGACTCATCTCTTCTTTAATCCCTCCTGACTCATCTCTTCTTTAATCCCCCCTGACTCCTCTTTTCTTTAATCCCTCCTGACTCCTCTTTTCTTTAATCCCTCCTGACTCCTCTTTTCTTTAATCCCTCCGGACTCCTTTCTTCTTTAATCCCTCTTGACCCCTATTCTTTAATGCCTCCTGACTCCTCTCTTCTTTAATCCCTCCTGACTCCTCTCTTCTTTAATCCCTCCTGACTCCTCTCTTCTTTAATCCCTCCCGACCCCTATTCTTTAATGCCTCCTGACTCCTCTGTTCTTTAATCCCTCCTGACTCCTCTCTTCTTTAATCCTTCCTGACTCCTCTCTTCTTTAATCCCTCCTGACCCCTCTTCTTTAATCCCTCCTGACTCCTCTCTTCTTTAATCCCTCCTGACTCCTCTCTTCTTTAATCCCTCCTGAGTCCTCTCTTCTTTAATCCCTCCTGACCCCTCTTCTTTCATCCCTCCTGACTCCTCTTCTTTCATCCCTCCTGACTCCTCTATTCTTTAATCCCTCCTGACTCCTCCCTTCTTTAATCCCTCCTGACTCCTCTTTTCTTTAATCCCTCCCGACTCCTCTTCTTTAATCACTCCTGACTCCTCTCCTGACTCCTCTCTTCTTTAATCCCTCCTGACTCCTCTATTCTTTAATCCCTCCTGACTCCTCCCTTCTTTAATCCCTCCTGACTCCTCTTTTCTTTAATCCCTCCCGACTCCTCTTCTTTAATCACTCCTGACTCCTCTTTTCTTTAATCCCTCCCGACTCCTCTTCTTTAATCACTCCTGACTCCTCTCCTGACTCCTCTCTTCTTTAATCCCTCCTGACTCCTCTCTTCTTTAATCCCTCCTGACTCCTCTCTTCTTTAATCCCTCCTGAGTCCTCACTTCTTTAATCCCTCTTGACCCTTCTTCTTTAATCCCTCCTGACTCCTTTCTTCTTTAATCCCTCTTGACTCCTCTCTGCTTTAATCCTTCCTGACCCCTCTTCTTTAATCCCTCCTGACTCCTCTCTTTTTTAATCCCTCCTGAGTCCTCTCTTCTTTAATCCCTCCTGACTCACCTCTTCTTTAACCCCTCCTGACTCCTCTATTATTTAATCCCTCCTGACTCCTCTTCTTTAATCCCTCCTGACGCCTCTTTTCTTTAATCCCTCCTGACTCCTCTCTTCTTTAATCCCTCCTGACTCCTCTTTTCTTTAATCCCTCTCCCTCTTTAATCCCTCTCATACCTCTTCTTTAATCCCTCCTGACTCCTCTCTTCTTTAATCTCTCCTGACTCCTCTCTTCTTTAATCTCTCCTGACTCCTCTCTTCTTTACATTTTACTTTTTTTTTTTTACATTTTAGTCATTTAGCAGACGCTCTTATCCAGAGCGACTTACACTAGTGAATACATACATTTCATTTCATGCATTTTTTTTTTGTACTGTACTTTAATCCCTCCTGACACCTCTTTTCTTTAATCCCTCCTGACACCTCTTTTCTTTAATCCCTCCTGACTCCTCTTTTCTTTAATCCCTCTTGACCCGTCTTCTTTAATCCCTCCTGACTCTTCTTTTCTTTAATCCCTCTTGACCCCGCTTCTTTAATCCCTCCTGACTCCTCTTTTCTTTAATCCCTCCTGACTCCTCACTTCTTTAATCCCTCCTGACTCCTCTCTTCTGTAATCCCTCCTGACTCCTCTTTTCTTTAATCCCTCCTGACTCCTCTCTTCTTTAATCCCTCCTGGCTCCTTTTTTCTGTAATCCCTCCTGACTCCTCTGTTCTCCTCTGTTCTTTAATCCCTCCTGACTCCTCTCTTCTTTAATCCCTCGTGACCCCTATTCTTTAATCCCTCCTGACTCCTCTCTTCTTTAATCCCTCCTGACTCCTCTCTTCTTTAATCCCTCGTGACCCCTATTCTTTAATCCCTCCTGACTCCTCTCTTCTTTAATCCCTCCTGACTCCTCTGTTCTTTAATCCCTCCTGACTCCTCTCTTCTTTAATCCCTCGTGACCCCTATTCTTTAATCCCTCCTGACTCCTCTCTTCTTTAATCCCTCCTGACTCCTCTCTTCTTTAATCCCTCCTGACTCCTCTCTTCTTTAATCCCTCCTGACTCCTCTGTTCTTTAATCGCTCCTGACTCCTCCCTTCTTTAATCGCTCCTGACTCCTCCCTTCTTTAATCCCTCCTGACTCCTCTCTTCTTTAATCCCTCCTGACTCCTCTCTTCTTTAATCGCACCTGACTCCTCCCTTCTTTAATCCCTCCTGACTCCTCCCTTCTTTAATCGCTCCTGACTCCTCCCTTCTTTAATCCTTCCTTCTTTTTCTTCTCTCTCCTTTTTTTGAAATATTCTTCCAGTAGCCTCTTATTCTAGTGTGGCTAGCCACTGTTTCTGTACACCTGAAAAAGGGACACAGTATTTTCACTCTTCAGCCTCTACATGAATGATTCAGTTTAGGCTACTCATTACCAAAACAAAATAAACATTTTATGACCTACCTGTGCCTCTGTTTCCTGTAGATTTTTCTTCTGGGCCATCTCCGCTTCCATGTGTCGCATCGGTTTGGCCCGTCCATTTTCTCTTCAACTCCACAAAACAATCTCCATCATCTGCATCTGGTCTAATAAGCTGGCCTTGACCTTGGTCCAGTCTTCCTGGTCCTTTCCCCAGGATTTCTCAGTCTGGACATTTTTGACCACCAGTCTCTGAATGATCTCCTGGAGGGCAGCTTTTCTGTCCCTGCCCTCTATGCCTCTGTTTTTTCCCCACCAGGCTTCCTCAGTAGGCACCAGTTTCTTCATCCGTCTCTGAATAGAGGGATGCTTTTTCTATCTTTGCCCTCTCATTCATTCTGTCCATCTCTTATAGAGCTTTCTCTAGGTCTGCAGACTTATTCTTCTCCACCTTCACACTCCTCTCCAACTCTTGCATTTTTCCTCACCCCTGTCCTCGGTCCTCACCACTGCCTTAGTCAGGGGTGCATCTGTAACATAACTTTTGAAAAACAAAGTGTATATATATACTACCAGTCAAAAGTGTGGACACACCTACTCATTCAAGGGTTTTTCTTTATTTTGACTATTTTCTACATTGTAGAATAATAGTGAAGACATTAAAACTATGAAATAACAAATATGGAATCATGTAGTAACCAAACAACTGTTAAACAAATCAAAATATATTTTTATTTGAGATTCTTCAAAGTAGCCACCCTTTGCCTTGATGACAGCTTTGCACACTCTTGGCATTCTCTCAACCAGCTTCACCTGGAATGCTTTTCCAACAGTCTTGAAGGAGTTCCCACATATGCTGAGCACTTGTTGGCTACTTTTCCTTCACTCTGCGGTCCAACTCACCCCAAATCATCTCAATTGGGTTGAAGTCGGGTGATTGTGGAGGCCAGGTCATCTGATGCAGCACTCCATCACTCTCCTTCTTGGTCAAATAGCCCTTACAGAGTCTGGAGGTGTGTTGGGTCATTGTCCTGTTGAAAAACAAATGATAGTCCCACTAAGTGCAAACCAGATGGGATGGTGCATCTCTGCAGAATGCTGTGGTAGCCATGCTGAATAAGTGTGCCTTGAATTCTAAATAAATCACAGACAGTGTCACCAGCAAAGCTCCCCCACACCATCACACCTCCATGCTTCCCGGGGGGAACCACACATGCGGAGATCAAACGTTCACCTACTCTGCGTCTCACAAAGACATGGTGGTTGGAACCAAAAATCTCAAATTTGGACTCCTCAGAAAAAGAAAAAAAATGCCACCGGTCTAATGTCCATTGATCGTGTTTCTTGGCCCAAGCAAGTCTCTTCTTGTTATTGGTGTCCTTTGGTAGTCGTTTCTTTGCAGCAATTCAACTGTGAAGGCCTGATTCACGCAGTCTCCTCTGAACAGTTGATGTTGAGATGTGTCTCTGTGAAGCATTTATTTGGGCTGCAGTTTCTGAGGCTGATAACTCTAATGAACTTATCCTCTGCAGCAGAGGCAACTCTGGGTCTTCCTTTCCTGTGGCGGTCCTCATGAGAGCCAGTTTCATCAAAGCACTTAATGGTTTTGCGACTGCACTTCAAGAAAACTTCTAAATTCTTGAAATGTTCTGGATTGACTGACCTTCATGTCTTAAAGTAATGATGGATTGTCGTTTCTCTTTGCCATTTTGGAATTTGATGCTTATCCCATACCGAGAATAGATGAGGTGATAGAAAGTGGGAAATGTCTGGTTCATCAGTACACTTGACCTAACCAAGGGGTGTTGGCAGGTTCCTCTGACCCATTTAGCTCGTGAGAAGACGGCAATCTCCATTCCAGATGGCCTGCTCCAATATGTGCTGCTGCCCTTTTGACTTCATGGAGCCCCCGCCACGTTTCAAAGGCTGATGGACTGCATTCTGCGCCCACATCAAGCCTATGCTTCAGCCTAACTGGACGATGTGATAATCCACAGCCACACATGGGAGGATCAGCTAATCGGATTAACAGCGGTCACCGACGCCTTTCAGCAAGCAGGACTCACGGCCAACCCAAAGAAATGCACGCTGGGGGTGAAGAAAAGTATCTTGGCTATTCCATAGGGCGAGGGTTGATCAAACCACAAGAGCAGAAGGTCGCTGCAATCCAGGATTGGCCTCAACCAGTGAACAAGAAACAGGTACAGGCTTTCCTGGGAATAACCGGTTATTACAGACATTTCATCCAGGATTATGCAGTCATTTCTGGACCCCTGTGTGACCTGACCCGGAAGGCCCAACCTGCCATGGTACAGTGGAACCCTGCGGCCGAGGAGGCATTTCAGAAACTTAAAACGGCCCTGTATTTGCTGGATTTCTCGAAGCCTCTGATTGTACAGACAGATGCATCCGACGCTGGAATTGGAGCTGTACTCTCACAGGAATTTAATGGAGAGGAACATCTTGTGCTGTAAGTTGAAACTAAGTATGCAACGATGGAAAAAGAGTGTTTGGCAATCAAATGGTCCTTGAAATATTATGTTCTGGGCTGTAAGTTTGTGTTGATGACAGATCACGCTCCCCTTACCCTGGATAAAGCAGAATAAGGACTCTAATGCCCGGATCACCCTGTGGTTCCTCAGCCTGCAGCCTTTCCACTATCGGATCATCCACCGTTCGGGTTCTAAACACGGTGATGCCATGTCTCGTATGCATGCCATGTTTTCTTTGACCACTCTGACCACAGGGTCAACGTTGAGGGGAAGGTATGTAGCAGTTTCAGGGGTTGTGTTGTGGATGGATGGTATGTGCCTGCCAGGTTTCTTTGTTTTTTGGCTGCCAGGACCAAGGACAGCAATGGGAAGTATTCTCCAGAGGCAGGACCACGGACAGCTCATGGGAAACTTCTAGACTGCAGTTGAACAGCCACACCTGTCTCCAGTTGTAATCAGAGCCAAACTGCAGACAGGTGAAACCCATCCTCTACTTTACTATGCTCTGGGTTTTCTTTCTTTGTCTTTATTTTATTTTTGATCTCGGCAGGTGAAGGAGTAGGAGGTTATTGGAGAGACAGAGCGTACGAGGGAGAATGAGGTTTTAAAGAAGAAAGAAAATGATGATTTCAACAAGGATTGAACCCAAAGACCAAGCTTGGACTACCTTCCACTGGTGATGAAGTGTTTACTCTGTTTGCTTTGGATTTTGTAAACTCAGCAAAAAAAGACACGTCCCTTTTTCAGGACCCTGTCTTTCAAAGATAATAAGTAAAAATCCAAATAACTTCACAAATCTTCATTGCAAAGGGTTCAAACACTGTTTCCCATGCGTGTTCAATGAACCATAAACAATTAATGAACATGCACCTGTGGAACGGTTGTTAGGACACTAACAGCTTACAGACAGAAGGCAATTAAGGTCACAGTTCTGAAAACTTAGGACACTAAAGAGGCCTTTCTACTGACTCTGGAAAAACAGCAAAATAAATATATCCAGGGTCCCTGCTCATCTGCGTGAACTTGCCTTAAGCATGCTGCAAGGAGGCATGAGGACTGCAGATGTGGCCAGGGTAATAAATTGCAACGTCCGTACTGTGAGACGCCTAAGAGAGAGCTACAGGGAGACAGGACGGACAGCTGATCATCCTCACAGTGGCAGACCACGTGTAACAACACCTGCACAGGATCGGTACATCCGAACATCGCACCTGCGGGACAGGTACAGGATGGCAACAACAACTGCCTGAGTTACACCAGGAACGCACAATGCCTCCATCAGTGTTCAGACTGTTCGCAATAGGCTGAGAGAGGCTGGACTGGGGGCTTGTAGGCCTGTTGTAAGGCATCACCGGCAAGCGAAGAGCCCGGATCTTAATCCCATTGAGCACGTCTGGGACCTGTTGGATTGGAGGGTGAGGGCTAGAGCCATTCCCCCCAGAAATGTTTGGGAACTTGCAGGTGCCTTGGTGGAAGAGTGGGGTAACATCTCACAGCAAGAACTGGCAAATCTGGTGCAGTCAATGAGGAGGAGATGCACTGCAGTACTTAATGCAGCTGGTAGCCACACCAGATACTGACTGTTACGTTTGATTTTGACCCCCCCTTCATTCAGGGACACATTTTTCAATTTCTGTGAGTTACTTGTCTATGGAACTTGTTCAGTTTGTCTCAGTTGTTGAATCTTATGTTCATACAAATATTTACACATGTTAAGTTTGCTGAAAATAAACGCAGTTGACATTGAGAGGACGTTTCTTTTTTTGCTGAGTTTATATCAAATTTATTGCCAAAGCCTGCTAGTAGTAAACCGGTTTAACCCTTCACTTGGACTGGGGTTGTGTGTTTCTATGTTTAAACTCTGCCTTACAAAGAACCCGGTGCTGAAAACGCTACAATATATATATTTTGTATTATATCAGGAAAAGGACATGTTTGACTTTCAGAAAAACATATTGGTCAAGCTCAGGCACTTATTTTTGGGGTGGTGCATTTTCCACCCTGTTGGGTTCATAACCCTAACAGGGTGGACATTTGTAGCCCTAATTAGCCATCACTCTATGAGTAAGCAAAATTGAACTAGCATAATTGTGAACACTTGATTTTAACTTCTCTATCAAACATTAGCGTTTTGAAATGTTAATTGTTCTATAATTTAGCCTATCAGGGTGAACATTGGAGTGGGAAAGATTTTAAATATATTAACACCCCGGACATAGCAAAAACGCTTACATCCACTGAAGAACATAAATTACTTTTCAAGATCCATATTGTTGTGTTGTCACGATTGTGTGTAGGAACGGACCAAAGCGCAGCGTGGGTATCATTCCACATATTTAAATTTTAATGTGAAACTATGCAAGACAGACAATAAACTATGAACAAAACAACAAACTGTGACGAAGAGGTGCTACATGCATAAACTCTAAATAATCTCCCACAAAATAAAGGTAGGAAAAACAACTACTTAAATATGATCCCCAATTAGAGACAACGATGACCATCTGCCTCTAATTGGGAATCATACCAAAACCCCAACATAGAAAAAAGGAACTAGAACATAACATAGAAAAATAAACTAGATAAACCCCCTAGTCACGTCCTGCCCATCTCTACCATAGAAAATAAGACCACTCTATGGTCAGGACGTGACAGGTGTTAAGGTAAACAATACTTGACCTTATATTTAAAGACTTTTGGAATCCACATTTTACACTCAACCCAGGTCAGTGGCTTTCCCCAAACACACAGCACGCATTTAGGACAGATTCGTGTGTTTTTCATTCATACAATAAATACATTTGGACACAATTGAGAAAATGTATATTATTTCACCTTTTAATAAAGCTGCTGAGGTACTCAAGCACTTTATCTCCCAGATAGCCGCATACTAACTAGTTTAGGCTGAAGAGCCAAATATAAAAAAAAAAAATCCATCCAAGATGGCATAGCAGTCAGACGTCCTTTGTCCTCGTCTTGTCGTGTCCCATATATATATATATTTACATATTTTTCTTCACATATCTTTTTATACACATTTTTTGCTCTTAAAAACTCAACTTCAAAACACACACTGCAACCCACCTCACCAATTGTTTTAAAAAAAGTATTATTCACCTCAAATCTGAAATCCACAACAGAAGCTAGCCAGAAGTTAGCCAGAAGGTAGCCAGTTCACTGGCTAACGTTAGTATTCAGCTAACCAAGCCAAGTCAACAAACAGATTACCGACCATTTCGAATCCCACCGCACCTTCTCCGCTATGCAATCTGGTTTCAGAGCTGGTCATGGGTGCACCTCAGCCACGCTCAAGGTCCTAAATGATATCTTAACCGCCATCGATAAGAAACAATACTTTGCAGCCGTATTCATTGACCTGACCAAGGCTTTCGACTCTGTTAATCACCACATCCTCATCGGCAGACTCAATAGTATTGGTTTCTCAAATGATTGCCTCACCTGGTTCACCAACTACTTCTCTGATAGAGTTCAGTGTGTCAAATCGGAGGGCCTGTTGTCCGGACCTCTGGCAGTCTCTATATGGGTGCCACAGGGCTCAATTCTTGGGCCGACTCTCTTCTCTGTATACATCAATGATGTCGCTCTTGCTGCTGGTGAGTCTCTGATCCACCTCTACGCAGACGACACCATTCTGTATATTTCTGGCCCTTCTTTGGACACGGTGTTACAACCCTCCAGACGAGCTTCAATGCCATATAACTCTCCTTCCGTGGCCTTCAACTGCTCTTAAATACAAGTAAAACTAAATGCATGCTCTTCAACCGATCGCTGCCTGCACCTGTCCGCCCGTCCAGCATCACTACTCTGGGCGGTTCTGACTTAGAATATGTGGACAACTACAAATACCTAGGTGTCTGGTAAAACTGTAAACTCTCCTTCCAGACTCACATCAAACATCTCCAATCCAAAGTTAAATCTAGAATTGGCTTCCTATTTCACAACAAAGCATTCTTCACTCATGCTGCCAAACACACCCTCGTAAAACTGACCATCCTACTGATCCTCGACTTCAGCGATGTCATTTACAAAATAGCCCCCAATACCCTACTCAATAAATTGGATGCAGTCTATCACAGTGCCATCCGTTTTCTCACCAAACCCCATATATTACCCACCACTGCGACCTGTATGCTCTCGTTGGCTGGCCCTCACTTCATACTCGTCGCCAAACCCACTGGCTCCAGGTCATCTACAAGACCCTGCTAGGTAAAGTCCCCCCTTATCTCAGCTCACTGGTCACCGTAGCAGCACCCACCTGTAGCACTCGCTCCAGCAGGTATATTTCACTGGTCACCCCCAAAGCCAATTCCTCCTTCGGCCGCCTCTCCTTCCAGTTCTCTGCTGCCAATGACTGGAACGAACTACAAAAATCTCTGAAATTGGAAACACTCATCTCCCTCACTAGCTTTAAGCACCAGCTGTCAGAGCAGCTCACAGATTACTGCACCTGTACATAGCCCATCTATAATTTAGCCCAAACAACTACCTCTTCCCCTACTGTATTTATTTATTTATTTTGCTCCTTTGCATCCCATTATTTCTATTTCTACTTTGCACTTTCTTCCACTGCAAATCTACCATTTCAGTGTTTTACTTGCTATATTTTATGTACTTCGCCACCATGGCCTTTTTTTGCCTTTACCTCCCTTATCTCACCTCATTTGCTCACATTGCATATAGACTTATTTTTGTACCGTATTATTGACTGTATGTTTGTTTTACGCCATGTGTAACTCTGTGTTGTTGTATGTGTCAAACTGCTTTGCTTTATCTTGGCCAGGTCGCAATTGTAAATGAGAACTTGTTCTCAACTTGTCTACCTGGTTAAATAAAGGTGAAATAAATAAATAAAATAAGGCCTAAATAATGATGACGTAATGAACGAGTCGCATCTCCTTTTGTGACGTTTGTTACCTGTCTGTTCCGAGTCAACTTTATTCATGTGATTACCACTTAAATAAATGCATGCATCCTTATTATGGCCTCCTTATTATTTGTGTATGCCTCCACTTCTCCTTGGAGATAAAACTTATGAAAAACGACCACATTTCCTATTTTTCTCTCTGTCTCAGAGGAGCAATACGGCGGTCCTGGGGATTTGTGTCACCTTCCTTGTTAAGGGTTGCTTTAAATCTATGTTGTTAATCCATCTCCACTTAAACCCGATCCTCCTTTCACCTCTGTCCATCTCTCCCTCTCTCTCCACCCATCCCTCTCTCTCTCTTTCTCTGCCAGCGGGATCTGGGGCACGAACATGAGTCATATTTCATTAGAACACAAACACAATACAGACCCGCCGTGCCGCCTCTCAGTGTTGCAGACACCGACTCCAGCAGAGTGCATTAGCGGTAATGATTACACATGCATTTACTGGCAGGATGCGAAGAGCGCAAAACAACAATTTAACAGAAAGTCAAACCTTCCACTTCTATAGAGATTGTACATTGAGTGCATGGTGAAATTGTGCACTACGCTGTGCTACCATTCAAAAACGCATAAGAAGGAGTGTGCGCGACATTGTTTCCGTTTGTGCGTGTGGGTCATTGGTGTGGGTGTGTAGGGGCAGCCTGGTCAGTAAGCGAGTCAGTGTCTGATATAACAGCACTCCTCGTCTATGTTTGAACTTCGTGCCTGAACATATTACCGATGTGTCATGCCATGTTTTTAAGCGCGGAGCTCTGTCATGCGAATCCCCTGGTACGCCCACGCACAGCGCACGCACGCTCGTTCGTTCACTCCCAAGACGACACCGAATCCGTGACTCTCTCCAGTTGAGCTGGTGACGCTGTTCGCTCTCTGGCGGTAGAACGGGGATGTTTGGCATTTCTACGGATTTGTGCTTGCACGGTGCTTCTTCTGTGAGATGGACGGATGGAGAGGACCAGTGACCAAACATGCCTACAGTCCTCCGCGGCACGGGAAAACTTTCCATCGTCTGTTCACTGATTCGTTGCGCATCTCAGGTGAGAAGAGAATCATTACGGTTTTTTGCTTTTCATTGTTTAACTTGAAGCGTAACTTACTATTTTGTAGTCTAATATAATTTATTGGAACTTTTATAAAAGTGTTTGGAAGGCTATTGCATTTCATTTCTCATTTGCAAATAATTATTTAAAAAACATGTATATAACCTTTTATTTAACTAGGCAACCTTTAATTTGAAAACAAAATTAACGATGAAATATGTTTAATGCAACAAAGCTAGTGTAGGATGTATTGCAAATACAAAGCAAACATTAAAATGGTTTGAAATGTTATATTGATTTAAACAGTAGACTGCATTGTCACGATGAGATGTAAAATCAGTTTAGGACTCTTGTGGTTAGTGACGGTTAAACCAATTTCCGTCGTTGACAGGCCAAGTGCTACCTTATGTTTTCGGTTTAGATTCAAGCATGCTCTGTTCTAAATATAGAAAGAAACGTTAGAGAATTATAAAGACTTTCAAATCAAGCTGCTCTGCAAGTTGATCCTGGTGAATCTGTCACCTCGGCCTATTGGCGCTGTAGGTCACAGGTGGTGGGAGAATAGTTGGCTTGCATGCTGTTTGTTTGCAGGTGTTGTGATGGGTTGTGGTTGGTTTGGGCACTGGAGACCACGGTGTGTGTCTGGAGAGTTGCACCACCATTACTGTAGGCTGCTGATGCTACTGTTAATAGATGTGAGAAATGCATTATGCACAATGACACTTATAGCCTACTATGGCTACACTTTCAGCATTGTGTTCGATGACAGGGCTGCACGTACACACACATCACACCTTCATGCCAGTGCTGCCCTGATTACGCAGTCAGACAGTGGAGTTACTCATAGAGAGGGAGAGAGAGGAAGCGAGTGAGAGAGAGTGAGTGAGAGTACATAGAACACAGTGCCCACAAAATATGCGAGGCAGTAAAAGGGGTTAGAGAGAAGGACAGCGGGAGGCAGTAAAGGGGGCGATCTACCAAATGTCTCTCTCTCTCTTTATTTTTCTCTCTTCTCTATTTCTTTCTCTCTGTCTCTATCTCTCTCAATTCAATGAGGGATTTATTGGCATGGGAAACATATGTTAACATTGCCAAAGCAAGTAAAGTAGATAATATACAAAGTGAAATAAATAATAAAAATGAACAGTAAACATTACACTCTCAGAAGTTCCGAAAGAATAAAGACATTTCAAATGTCATATTATGTCTATATACAGTGTTGTAGGGATGTACAAATAGGGAAAATAAATAAACATAAATATAGGTTGTATTTACAATGGTGTTTGTTCTTCACTGGTTGCCCTTTTCTTGTGGCAACAGGTCACACATCTTGCTGCTGTGATGACACACTGTGGTATTTCACCCATTAGATATGGGAGTTTATCAAAATCGGGTTTGTTTTTGAATTCTTTGTGGATCTGTGTAATCTGTGGGAAATATGTGTCTCAAATATTGTCATATATTTGGCAGGAGGTTAGGAAGTGCAGCTCAGTTTCCACCTCATTTTGTGAGCAGTGTGCACATACCCTGTCTTCTCTTGAGAGCCAGGTCTGCCTACGGTCGACTTTCTCAATAGCAAGGCTATGCTCACTGAGTCTCTCTCTCTCTTTCTCTCATTCTTTTTCTCTCTGTCTCTATATGCAGCATCTGGAACAGGAAATGGTGGTGGCAGGCATGTATTGCTCTGTCTCACAGGTGTGTGTGTGTGTGTGTGTGTGTGTGTGTGTGTGTGTGTGTGTGTGTGTGTGTGTGTGTGTGTGTGTGTGTGTGTGTGTGTGTGTGTGTGTGTGTGTGTGTGTGTGTGTGTGTGTGTGTGTGTGTGTGTGTGTGTGTGTGTGTGTGCAGATTAGCTTTACTTGGGCCAAACACAACAAACAGATGAGCAAGAGTCATTTTGATGCTCTGGTTTGGTTTCGTAATCTATATCTGTCAAGGCATTCTCATTGGTTACTGAAAGACCACCACTGTATAGACCAATGATGTATATAAACCCTAGATTGCTGCTGTATATTGGCCACCAGTGAGAGGCTCTGAAGCCACTGGTCGGCCATATTGGCGTTCCCCAGAAGGAGCAGTCCTCCATGGGCAACTCCATATTAATGCCCATGATTTTGGAATGAGATGTTCGACAAGCAGGTGTCCATATACTTTTGGTAAAGTAGTGGAGAATATTCGTGACAAAAACAAATGTAGACATTAATGCATGCATTTCTATAGCTTCCAGAATCTTTTTTACGATGGTTTGGGAGAGCCAAGATGGAGGCTTCAACACAGCATCCCCTATCAGTCATCTAGTGTATATATTAATCATTGGTATAGACCTCCACAACACCTTCATATTTTTAGCCCTGTAGATGTTATACTGTACCTTACTTAGTGGATGCTTCTATATCTATAGGACTTTTCTCAAAACATTTCTCTGTCCTCACACAGGTCACAGGAAGTGAGCGTAACGGCTGTTGCAAAGATAATCTAGGGGTAAGATATGGTTTACTTTATACTCTCACCCTACAGGACCACCATAACTACTGCACTGATCTACGCCGCTCTGCACTAGTTGAATCAGATGGGTTAGTGCTGGGCTGGAACAAATGTGTGTGGTGATATACGTTACACGGTCTCCTGTCCTGTTATTGGTGGTTGCCCTGAGGCGTTTAGTAGCAGGCCTTTGGGGGAATCTCTGTTGTTTTTGTTTGCTGAAGCTGAACTGAACATGTCTGATTGTAGCCTGTCTGATTGTAGCTTGTCTGACTGTAACAGAGCAACATCTGACTGTAGCCTGTCTGACTGTAACAGAATAATGTCCGACTGTAGCCTGTCTTACTGTAACAGAGTCATGTCTGACTGTAACAGAGCAATGTCTGATTGTAGCCTGTCTGACTGTAGCCTGTCTGACTGTAACAGAATAATGTCCGACTGTAACCTGTCTGACTGTAGCCTGTCTGACTGTAACAGAATAATGTCCGACTGTAACCTGTCTGACTGTAGCCTGTCTGACTGTAACAGAATAATGTCCGACTGTAACCTGTCTGACTGTAACAGAGCAACATCTGACTGTAGCCTGTCTGACTGTAGCAGAGCAATGTCTGTCTGTAGCCTGTCTGACTGTAACAGAGTAATGTCTAACTGTAGCCTGTCTGACTGTAACAGAGCAATGTCTGACTGTAGCCTGTCTGACTGTAACAGAGCAATGTCTGACTGTAACAGAGCAATGTCCGACTGTAACAGAGCAATGTCTGACTGTAGCCTGTCTGACTGTAACAGAGCAATGTCTGACTGTAGCCTGTCTGACTGTAACAGAGCAATGTCTGACTGTAGCCTGTCTGACTGTAACAGAGCAATGTCTGACTGTAACAGAGCAATGTCCGACTGTAGCCTGTCTGACTGTAACAGAGCAATGTCCGACTGTAGCCTGTCTGACTGTAACAGAGCAATGTCTGACTGTAGCCTGTCTGACTGTAACAGAGCAATGTCTGACTGTAGCCTGTCTGACAGTAACAGAGCAATGTCTGACTGTAATAGAGCAATATCTGACTAACAGAGCAATGTCTGACTAGCCTGTCTGACTGTAACAGAGCCATGCCTAACTGTAGCCTGTCTGATTGTAACAGAGCAACGCCTAACTGTAGCCTGTCTGACTGTAACAGAGCAATGTCTGACTGTAACCTGTCTGACTGTAACAGAGCAATGTCTAACTGTAACCTGTCTGACTGTAGCCTGTCTGACTGTAACAGAGCAATGTCTGATTGTAGCCTGTCTGACTGTAACAGAGCAACATCTGACTGTAGCCTGTCTGACTGTAACAGAATAATGTCTGACTGTAACCTGTCTGACTGTAACAGAGCAATGTCTGACTGTAACCTGTCTGACTGTAACAGAG